>NC_066837.1:20338546-20373862 GCF_001640805.2 Lates calcarifer | reverse complement strand
TGGATATATCCGTGCACAGTTAAAATATCCATCCAAAGTAGTCAAGTCTTCTGATCAGTGATTTCTAATGCAAATCAGTTTGTTTATTAAGAATAAACAATGAACAATTTAAGAATTTATAATCTTGAGTTCTGCAAAATTCATGGAAAAAATGAAACGTAATTTTAAAAAAGTGCATCATGAGTGGCTGGTCTTTTGAACGATCTCTTCCAACAAATATAATCTTTTCTCTATCTCCTCTTGTATATCACCTCTATACTTTCTCTCCTCACACTACTCTTATTCCTGGTATTGTCACTCAGGCATTGCTTCCATCAGTGCTGTTTATGCATGAAGGTCAGTGTATCTTCAACTAATCTTGTCTATCTGAGCCATTTCAGTCTCAGAGGGGTATTACATATATATATATATATATATATATATATATATATATATATAAAATGTTTTAATTGTGTTTCATTTTGTGTTCTTTTATGTAAATCACCATGCTGTGCGTCTTTTGTTTTATTTGTGGGTGTACAGAAGTATGTATGTGTGTGTGTGCCAGTGTCCACAGTTGTTACATAATCACGTTTTTCTAAAGTCACCATGAAGGTCTGCATCTGTGGAGTGAGTCATCCTCTGCCCTTTGGATAGCAGAGGCAGTAATGCTGGACTCTGGCTCCATCTATTGTGCTACTCAGGGAAAAGCACTTCTACAATACTCAAGTCTGTGAAAAGACACTTGATTGAAATATGGGGAAAGTAATATGGGAAAAGTAGGTATGTTTATTCCCATTCTGATGTTTCAGGATTGACAGTTACCTCAGTGGAAATGCTGAGCTGACATCAGTAGACAATTGTAGGTCTGATGGGGAAATCTGAAAAAGAAAATTGACAGAATTAGCCAAAGTTACAGAAATATTTGACCTCTTAGAATAGTACCATACTTCTACAATAGTAGAAGTAATGAATAAAATTGGCGGCATTTCCCTTAAAACTCATAATTTTCTTCTTTATTATTATTATTTTAACTCTCAAACAATATCGTACGACAATATCACATAGACAGTATATTGTTGCAGTACCTGACCTGATATGATGCTTCAGTGATATATATATCAACCCATCATAAATATTGCAGCCTGCACCATTAAATATATCCTTGTGTAGCAGTATGTTGCTAGGTTTGCACTCCATTCAAAATCCAGGCAGATATATTTGGTGTGTTTTCAACCTTTGTGATCCCACCCAGTAAAACTTAGTTTGAAACTATGCTTGGTCATCCAGCTGGAGTTTGCTAAAATTGACTCTGCAGTAGGTCCTACAAAATGTCTGTTTATGTGCAGTCATTTGTGTTCACTTCATGTTCCACACAGTGCTATAAATTCACACATTGCCAACAATAACTACATCACAGGCCTCCATAAAGATTGAGTGCAGGGCTATCTGGAGGTCAAATACAGCACTTTGGATTACATCATCTACAGAGATGGAAATGAATCAGTTTCCTTGCAAGCTCTCATCTATTTTAATAAATTTTTTTCTCACTTGACAAACACTGTAGGGGCCAAAATGAACAACCTTGGACTCTATGGACATGGAACACTTGGGAGAATTTCAAAAATACAAGTCTCTCTAACACCAGGCCAGAGTGAGATTTGAGAAACAGCAGCAAAAGCTGATATTGGTTTTGTCACATCTGAAGATAAAAATGTCTTTCTGAAGTGCACAATGGACATAAATTAATTGTTTTCAGCAGAACATCCATCTATTATCTATACCTCTTATCCATTAAGGGTCGCAGGGGTGCTGCAGCGCTATCCCAGCTGACACTGGGCTAGAGACAGATGACCAGTCCATCGCAGGGCTGACATATACAGACAAACAACCATTTACACCCACGGGCAATTTAGACTCACCAATTAACCTAATGTCTGTGGACGGGAGAGAACCAACACAGGTGCAAGGAGAAACACGCAAACTCCACACAGAAAAGCCCCAGGCTCAAACCTGGAACCTGAAGCGACAGTGCTAACCACTGCACCACCCATGCCGCCCCTTCAGCAGAACAATTACAGCATAAAGATATAGATTAGCACATGGAGATGAAAAGTGTAGTTAGTGAACTGGAAACTGACTATATTAGTTTTACTTAAGATTTTTAGAAGAATTCTGTAAAAAACAGCAGTGCAAAGTTTTCTTTTGTCTAATGCTGATACATTCTCATTGAAGACCAAAGAAATACTAGTGAATGCATCATCAGCCAGTCTTGAAACCAGACTGATGAGTAGCATCAGTTGATCATTAACAAGAGACTGTCAATGATCAACTGATGTTGTACAACTTCTGCCAAGTAAAAACAGAGTGTAGCTGGGCTGGGCAGTTATTATGATGAATTATTTATCTGTCTTTATGCAGAGGAAGAATGTGAGTGGTCAACAGTTTGAAAGTTTTCCAAGCTAAATGTGTCAAAATCATAAAACATGGCAACAACAATGCCACTGTGATAATAATAAAGAAAATTGGGTCCAGTGCATCTTCACTTGTTGATTTCTTTGCACCAGCAGTGAAAAGGACATCAGTAAAAGTAATTCAAAATTTTGGTCTCAAGAAGGAAGGCGCTGTTTAAGAGAAACTTTACAGTACATGTGCCACATAAACTCACACACCCACCCACAAAGTATATTACTTTCAAAACTATTGCCAGCCTCCAATAAATAGAGCAGCTGAGCACACTGACTTATCACAGATACCACATATCCAAAACCAGTAACATTCTGGCTGCAAGCCCACTTTTCTAACCCTCCAACTCCTCATTTGAGTTGCAAATTGTCTCCAAAATATGTGAATCCTTTCATCAGTGATACCATCATCACACAAAATGATAATTAGCAGTCTCTAATATCAAAGACTATAACTTGGTATAGAGTTTGAGGAGTGGTTCTGGAGCCTGGTACCACTGAAAAACACACCAAAATGATTTTATGACTGCACAACTGCTTTTAAGGACAGTAAATATTCTGCTGGCAGGCCTCTGAAGACAGTTTCAATGATCAAGGTAAAGAGGACAGAAGGGTCAGTACTGGAAAGGGGATTTTCAAATAGCGTCGCATTCACTGTCAATATTATACAAACTGCAGGCTTTGGATTCTCTTCACTACATCTTAAAATGGATCTACAGAAACCAACGATTTCAATCAACATGCAACACAGCACAGGTTTTGCAGCTCTTTTTAGTGAACTTTAGTGAAGCTATTGTGTTGTGGTCCATTTTCAGAACTTTTCTTATTTCATTTTTTCGCTTTTGCTTTTTAACTAATGCATTAATGAAAAGTGAGAACCGTGAAAAAATTGTTTTAGAATTCACATCTGTCTAAAAATTCCCTTTTTCCTGTCTGTCAAATTCTAAATCTAATGTGAATGCTTCTAGTAGGGAACAATAGACTTGTTAGTCCTATTCTCAGCAACCATGCTAATGGCCAATGACATTATTGACTGTATTCCTTGAAAAGCAGCCACATGTTCCTGCAGCACTTTAACATCATTTTGCAGACATAACTTGATATTACTGCAATAATCTCTGAAAATTATAATCATCTGTTATCCAAAGGAATACATAAGGCATTTGTTTCTTTATATAAATACCTCAGCTTCTGGTGCCTGAAGAAGCAGTAATGAATGTAGTTTAACACTGTGTCTGCACAAGTTGAAAGAAAACCTACTGAAACACTGTACATTTATAGGTATACATACAATTGAGGCTTTCCATTTAAATTAAGGTCAAACAAACAAATTTGTGAAGACTAAAGAAATGAGTGTGTGATTTTAAGTGCAAGATAGCATAAAAGGAGATTAAGCTTTCCAAACACAGAGGCTGCATGAATAATACCAGCATTTAATTACAGATGTGGATAGGATTAGCATTTTACAGATTAAAATTAAATACAAACAGTTCGTGCTGCATATATTACATTGTAATGTCACACACAACCACAAACACACACAGCAAATACAAAAAGGAAATAAGTAGTTATACATGTCCATATACATATACATAAACATATACACACATTGCAAGCAGATGGCACAAATTTCAAACTGAACATGCTATCATTTTTCCTTGCAGCTTTAACAGAATATGGAATGGATGGAATACAATAAATGGCACGTAATATATTATTATTTATTTTATGCCAGACAATAAAAAAGAGGCCTTCAGGGCAAAATCAAAATAAATACAGTGGAATTCAGAAAACATCACTCACTAACACGTTCACTTTTCAGTCATTTCTCCAAAATGGTAAATGGTAAATGGAATGCACTTATATAGCACTTTTCTAGTCATATCGACCACTCAAAGCGCTTCACACTACAGGTCACATTCACCCATTCACACACACACATTCATACAGCACTTGTTCTTTACACACAAAGTGCTTCCTAACATATTCATACACATTCACACACCGATGACACATCAGGGGCAAATTAGGGTTCAGTATCTTTCCCAAGGATACTTTGGCATGTGGACTGGAGGAGCTGGGGATCGACCCACCGACCTTCCGATTGGTGGGCGACTGCTCTGTCTCCTGAGCCACAGCCGCCCTTAAAAAGCTCATTCATCTTTTGTCTCGTGTTTCATCACCAGTCAATGATATTCCTTACATGTCCCCACAGCTTAGTAAGCCACAGGTTAACCCCCAAGTCTGTTAGATATTGAATTTCTGGGGTTAACATCTTTCGGCACAACTCCTGATAGGCTTTGTCTACATTTTTATTCAAGTTATATCCCATGATGGACTTTTCTCCGATGGGCTGCCATGGCTGCATAGCCTCCTCATGAATGTTTCCAGCCTCGACAGAGTGACCTCCCTCAATGCAGATCTTCACCATCTCTGCATTCCTCCTCCTGAGCTCTGCAACATCCTTTGTCATACGGTCTCTTCCGTAAGATTCCACTCTCTCCCAGAAGGTCAGATTAAAATGTTTGTAAAGCCTCCAGTCAATGCTGTTCCACTGCAAGGCCTTCGCCCTCAGTTCTGGGCTCAGTTTAGACACAGTGGATTGTTTACGGGAGTTGAGCTTGAAGAAGAGGAGGTCATCCATCTCCCAGCACAGGGTATCCTTGAGCAGGATGAGTGATTCCTCAAAGTGCTCCATTATCATGACCAAGTGAAAACGCTCAGCAATGAGCCTGATGCTCTTTTCTACACGTGGGTCATCTGGATCCAGGGTGTTGTCCTGCCCAAAGTCAAAGAAGAGCAGGTTCTTCAGGTAGAAGGAGTTAAATCCATCCGAGCTGAAGTAGAGGTTGGGATTACGCAGGAACTCAGCCACCTTATGTTCACCTGGTATCCTCCAGGTCAGAGGAATAATGCGGCTAAAGTAATGGAAAGACGATTCAAAGAGCTCTGCAGGATCTCGCAGGATCGTGATGTAGAAAGTGTCTCTGGGCAGCACCTTGGCCACCTCAGCTGCATTGAAACGCATGTGGTTGCACATGATGTTAAAACACATTCCAGATTTATAGCCATGAACGTGCGTGCGTTGAAAAGGTGAGGGGTAGGAGAAGTCGTTTTGACTGTTGGGGAAGGCAAATTTGAGTTTGTGCTTCTCTCCAAAACGGAACAGAATATTGAGGAAGGTGCTGCTTCCTGTTTTATGGGTCTTCATAAACATGATGTCTACTTTAGGAACACAGATGTTACTGTCTTGTTGTAATACATTTGTAGTTGACTGGGTGCTGTGTTGGCTTGATTGGGGAGCACATGAAAGAGGCACTGGAAACCTAGAGAGAAGTCAGCATATGGTAATTATTTAGAGTAACCACAAATTGTCTCAACAAATTTCCATTCTATTTTGAAAACAATAATGTAATGTCTACTGGTGCTCAGCAGATAGAGTGAGCCAATACATGTCTTTGTGTTATTTTTTCCTAAAAGTCCAAGTTTACAGTGTTTTTCCAAACCTTATTCTCATGAATATTGAAAGCCTCAAGCCTTATAAGACAAGCAAAATGTAAAAAAGATAATTCAACTCTTGATTTAATTACACATCCCTGTAGTGAACAGAGCTTTAGAGGGACAGGTCATCAACAAAATGACAAATTTGTTTTATCCTAATGTCACTTATAACACCAGTGAAGTTTGAAGTCTAGTGATATGACTTCATTTTAGCCCCCTCAATTTTCTCTTAGATTGATGTGCACGTCTGTCACCACAATAGTAAACTCATAATCCTCTGAGAGGCTATGGACAAATTTGTAATCCAACTTAAATGATTTAAGAGTCAGAAATTCACTAGCGAACAGTGTTTATTTTATGCTTAAAATGCTGAGATGTGATTTTTTTTATACGTTTACTGTACAACATCTTCTCAGTTAATATATCAGAGGTACAAATGCAGTTATTCTCTTCTCTTTTTTGGCACGGCAGAATAGGCAACAACTTGATAAGTGGTGGCAACGAATAAATAAATGAATAAAAGATGACAATGAAATACTCAGAAATGCGCACAGAGAAGCACAAAGATTCACTGACTGTAAAATTGCTCCGGGGCAAGTGCAGTTTTGTGACTTAGTTAAAATGTGGACTTTGAAACTGAGGTTTATGATTTACAGCACAATTCATCATTTGTAAAATTATTACTAGTATTGATGAAATATTAACAGTATTACACATGAGATAGAATCCTTTTATAATATTTTTGGGGACATGTTTTGAAAGTCTTCACATTTCTGTCATGTATGGTGCTTCAGTAAAAGCTGAGATGAAGCTGTATTGGCTCACTCACTATGTGTTACATTGACAAGCAAAGTTCATAAGCAGTTAAAACAGGAGGCTGACATTACATTATATTTATATAGATAAATAATCAATTTACTAAAAGATAAAAAGTGTGTGAGTCTTCCTTACTTCCCATATGAATAATAGATGATTTGAATAAAACTGCAGCTTAGGAGTTATAAAATTCATATTAAGCAAACACATTGAATTCTATAGTGATGAATATTCAAATGGTTTGCACATTGGTTCAAAGTTCACACAGTCTGTCTGTTTAGGACAATTACATTCAGGGCCATTGATGTGTTTAGTTATTATTACTGTCTATAGATGAGGTTTGTTAATATAATTATTTGGCTGTCAAATGCTAAAATTAGAAAATACAGCCTACATGAGTAAAAAGTAGAGTAAAAAGGATTTAACAAAGTTACTGTCCGTTTGTTACTTCTTATAACATTTTTTAAAATCTCTGACAATATCCTGCATCTGGCTGGGCTACACTTACAGTAAAGCCTTATTTTACTGAAGCCTTTATTTTCTTAATAACTCCCAATACATTTTTAGTAGGGCTGTTATATTATTTTAAGCCTTTTTGCACTAAAAATGCAAAGTAATGCTGAGAAAGATTCTTACTCTGGAGGACTGAAGTTGATCTGTACCGTAGAAAGACAGTAGAGCAGGATCATACTGACGAGGAAGCAAACTGCAGTGGCACATTTGAACATGAGCTGCCACCGCCATTCTTGGAGCATGGTAACGAAGAACTGAAAAAGACCACTCTGTGAGAAGAGGAAGAACGAAAAGACAAAGGGAAGGACAAGTACTATCTCTATCACACTTCCCTCCACAAATAATTTATACAGACTTCTGTATTTCGTTTAGTTCTAGTACCAGGTCATTGAAGGAAGGCATCTGTTGAAGAGCAGCCCATGACCTCTTCCACATGCTTATTTGCATCTTTGAGATACTTTCTCTCAGGGGGAATTACATTTGCAAAACAGATATTTTTGGTCAGTAGCTGAACATAAAAAAATTTAAAAATTTAAAATTTAAATGAAGTCAAATAAACTCTTGTACAGTAAACTCCTAGAATTTTTAAAATGCAAAATTGGTTTCCTATTTTCTTTTCTTTTCCTTAATAAAGTTGTACTGGCCACATTTGCTTCTATGGTTTTGCCCTGCTCTTTACAGAAACGGCACATAAATACAATATCTTTAAACTCAAATGAAAACACATATCATGTTGTAACAGAAAACATCACATATTCTCTATTTCATTTGAATTTTTATGACTTCATTATGTTCAAGAACATAAAATACAAGACATTGACTTGCATGCAAAAAATCTAAACAATCACTGGTGGGCTGCGAAAATGTAAAATCCTACTAGTAATTTTGATGATAATTGAAACATCACCTGGAAAGAAAAGGAGTAAACCTACCATTGAGGTGGCTTGTCAGTCGCTGGCCAGTCGTATTGAATTTCTTCCTGCCATGGCTGTGATTCCATATCTTATCTTTTTATGGCCCTGTTTGCCTCATTGTTGCCTGGTTGATACCCTGAGTCCAAACTTCTCCCCGTAACTAAATCAGGAGGATATTAAAACCCATCCTGGTATCAGGTTTTGTGTCCCAAAATGTGTGTGTGGTGGAGGAAAGCAAAGAAATGGTAAGATGCAGACATTTCCACCTGTTGTGGTTAATGCAGTATCCTTCCTGCTCAGCAGACAGCCTCAACTCCTGATTCAAGAGTATTTTACCAAACCAAGGAGGGGTTGATGAGATCAGTATGCAGAAAGGCAAAACATTTATGGTGTATATACACACCCATTACATTAGTGGACCTCAGAGATTAGACTGAAAATTAAAATGTATAGTTAAAAGTGTAGAAGTGAAGATAATAGTTACCCTTTACCGTGCATCTCTTGTTTATTTAATATTAATTTACTTGTCTTTTAGGAGGAAAATAATTTTTGATTTGGCTTCCAGTAACTGCACTGTTGGTCGTAATATGGTTTCTTCTTGTCTGTTTGTTGTTGGCTCACAAACTGTCAGCGAGTTTTATGACACTGCAGATGCTAGTATGACAAGGTAATTTTTACAATTTTTTATTTTTATATACAACAGACAGGATCTTTTCCATCTATCGATTCTCTGTGTGATCAATGTGTTTGGCAGATGTGTGATGGCCAACAGTGGCCTCTAATGAAATAACTGAGTAATAACATGGTCATTGTTGTTTGCAAGCATGGTTTTCTGAGGCACAAGAGTCAAGGCTGAGATGGAAGAACAGAGTCAGGTCTACAGAGCAAAATCAAAGCAAATCAAGCAAATTTAGCAAGATATAGTTAGATGAATGAGAGGGTTTCAAAGAGCATATGTGATAAAACGATAAGCTGATGTTGTTGAGTGGTTTCAAACTTTGAAAATGTTCACTGGTTTTGAGGTTTAAGCTTAAATAACAAAAACATTAGAGTGAAAGTTTGGTGCAAAAACATGGTTACTGGTTTTAGTAAAACACAAGTGGAATTTTTTTTTTAACTGTTTCCCCAATTACTGAGCACTGTTACACTGAGCATGTTGTTCTGTTCTAAAAATCTTCTCCAAATGAAGCCAAGACATGCAGCTCTCTTTTGCTCCAAATTTGGAGAACACAACTAGAAATTCACCAGTCTGAACTCCATTACTGGAGCCAAAAGTTGGGGTTGGGGAATTTGTCTGAGTGACACTGTCACTGTCAGTACTGTTATGGTTCCCTCAAAGTGTTGCTGTGAAAGCATTGCAGCTCATTAGTCAGCTGTAAAAGAATGTGGTGTTCCAGGCTTGTGGATCTGTAACTGTGAAAAAACGAATTCCTGAAAAAATAAACGCTTCTCATTTTTAAAACACATTGCTGAATAATTAAGAGTTTCAAAAACTATTCTGCAGCAGGTAGGACTTGTTCTATTCACAGTTATTCTTTACTCTTCAAAAATAACATAAATGTAACATGTTTATATGTCAGGTCCCTAAATTAAATCAAATTTTATTTGATGTATAACTGATGTAAAAACCAAGAAAAAAGCACTTTTGACAAACAACATTCATCTGTGGTAATGAATCTGTATGGCAATTCTGTCGCTAAGGATGCCACCACTGCAGACACTGGCAAAGAATATGTCAATTTATTATCTTGTATTGTTATTTCACAACTGACAGTGTGAAATAAATAATAGCCAGCTTTTTGTTTGAATTCCTGCATTGAGAGTGGGTTATGTATCATTTACTGTACGTATTTGGTAATAGCCAACTTTTGTCCAGATTTGTATTGCAGAGGATGAGCTAATGATCTGTGGACAAAGATAAACTTGCAGGAGCTGTTGCAGCTGTTAGGCAATAGAGAAGACAAGCTGGGATGTTGGATAAGCCAAAAAACAAACAAGAAAAAACAAAGAAACAATCTTTCTGTCACTCTATTTTTTGCTGTCCATGCTACTGAAGGAGCTTCATAAAAGGGCCATAATCATATATTTGTATATATTAAAATCTTATTAAAAATAGATTTTTTAAAATTGAAACTATATTTTGACACATGGCTCCTTTAGAGCTCCTTTACCCCCACCCCCCAAAAAAGTGATGATGTCTGATAACAAAAACTCATGATATGATCATTAATGCACACTAGTATTTGTTATGTTCACATGACATTTTGTGGAAAAAGCAGTAGATTGCATAATGAATGGGGTCATTTTAGGGTTATCTGATCTCAAACAGGCCTCAGAATAGAAGGCAATCTCCAGTACATTACAGCCATGTTTTTACAGCTCCACAAAAAAAAAGCATTCACTTTCCATCAAATTTCTCCAAACAGCTTGTGCAGCATAAGCTGTGTTTTATGGACAAACAACTGCCCTGAGGGTCCAACAGACCAATATTTACTTCAGTATTTCCTGTGCTCTGGTGGCCTGCAAACCAACAGCAGCAGACATTGACCAGAGCACTGAGGAGAGCTCAGATGGAGTTATGAAGAATAACACAGTGTCGGCCAAGCAGATAAGACATTTAAAGTACACTGCAAGATATATTTTTTGGGTTCCCTGTCCCTGTATCAGTATTCTGTTGTACAGAAAATAGAAAATATTGCAGCTAATGGCTACATATTGTATAAGGTGCATGTGTTTCCTGATATGATAGCAGCATTGCAGCAGATTCCACTGGGGTGCTCTGGGGATTGAATGAGAAGACAAGACGGAGAGAGGAGGGGTGATAAACTTGTATTTGGACGAGTGTTAAAAATCACACCCTGCTAGGCAACAGAAAATGAAAAAGAATCTCCTACTAACCAAACACCAACTTTGCATATGAATAGTAAGAATATGAGAAATCATAAGCATGGCTTTAATAATAACTACATCTGGAGCTTGAATTATTCATGAGGCGTGCATCCTATACAGTGAGGGCTGTGTGTGTATGTGTGTGTGTGTGTGTGTGTGAGGGAGCGTGAATGTTATGGCCTATATGTGTTATCTCCTCGCCTCCTCTTCTATTTTCTCATTAAGCTGATGGGTGAGGAACAATAATCAAATTTTTAGTTTTTGGCAACACTCCGTCCTTTACTCTCTTGCTATCTGTTCTCCATAAAATGGGCTGTTGGCATGAGGAGAGAGAGAGAAACAAACAGGCTGTTTTTGGTTGAAGGCGTAGCAGTCATGATGACAGAACGTGGGCCAATGTTTACTCATCTTGGGAATGAAAGACTCCTCTGACTTTGCAGAGGATTTAGAAGTTAGACAAGCATGTCCAAACACACACACGCATCCATACAGACAAATAAAGCCTGCTGACTCAATTCCTTCTCTTCCCTGTCTCTCCTCCTGCCACTTTCTCCTTAATTAGTTTGCCTCTCTTGTTCTTCCCATCTCTCTCTGTTTTTCTCCATTCTCTTGCTGCCTGTCCTGCTTTCAAAGCATTTTTTTTTACTTTGCAACAAATGAGATTTCACATAGTTTCAGCTTGGGAAATTTGAGTGCTCAAATGACTGAGACTAGGAACAAGTTGTGTTTTTCATTTGAAGCTGGAGAGAAATTCAACGCCACCACTTTGATGTAGGCATTGGATTATGGTACTGTTTACTAACCAGCCAGCGTGGCTTTGTCTCGGGCACTCTGCGTCATAGAGCACTGAGACTTATCTGACTGTATCCCCTTAGTCCTGAATTTATCTCAAGTCAAGTCAAGTCAAATTTTATTTATATAGCGCCATTATCTGGCATGTTCAGGGTGATTGGCCTGCTGTGTTCACACAGAGGCCTCCATCTTTCGTTTATTGATGTTTTTATTTTTAAGTCCACTTGATTCTGTTCTCTCAAATCTACCTGTGGATTTATATCTCTCAATCACTCGGTGGAAATTATTGTCATGCTTTCAGGAGCAGCTTTGGTTATCTGTCCCTGTGGTCACAAATGACTGAGGCAAAAGTGCCTTTATGGACTGAACTCGCGGCAAAGTGACTGAAAGCTGATATTTATGTTTGTGAGTTTAAAATGATAAAGAAGGAACCAGTGGATGATACAGTCAGTTGATATCTTTGCATTTAATCTCAGATTTAAATAGGTTGTGAACCTGCTGGCTTTAACCTGGTGGACTGTCTTTTAACATTCTTTTTAATATGTTTGTACACCATTTTTGTGCAGTCCCTGTTCAGGATCTTAAAGATAAGTAACCTACAGTTTTTGCTGGTCTCAGAACACAAGAAAAAATAGCTGACTGAAAATTGAACTGGAGATTTGATTAACATTGAATTTATACTGACTTGTTGTCCACTTATCTAAACTCAGTCAAAATAAAATGCCTTCTGCAAACCCTACAGGTCAAAATAAATTCATTCAGACAGAAATATTATCCCACTTGGTGTAAATCTATACACTCTATCTTCTGCACATGCTTCACTGTTCCACTGGGAGGCTGCACCTCTCTCCTTTACCATTTCTTGTCATTTACGAGAGCTCTCTGCCACTCAAGTGGTGCATTTTTCTCAGGAGAGCTATCACTGAATAGCTGATGTTTACTAGTTTTTGGGAGATAATGTTCCCTCAGGGTTCACCTCCTGAACTTCAATTCCCTGATTCTGATAATACTATTGCTTCACAGCTGCAAACCAGTAATTGTACCAAATAATATGCAAAGTGGTTGATGCAGGTCAATATTTTTCATATGTGAACAGACAACCTCATCTGGATGTACTGTAATTGACAACTGAACTGACTTCTCTACTGCTGCTACAAGAGCACCTTATATGCACTCATTTGAGTTTCACTATACTAAATGCAATTGTGTATTTACATAAATTTCAAGTGCAGTACCCAAGTCTTTGTCTCTGGTTTTCAGTTTCAGAAGTAATGAATTCTGATAGATTAGAAGTTTACACTTGTCAAACTAAGGCTCCATTGACAAAGTAATAACAGTCTGTGATATGGTAAATATAAGGCTCAAAGTTTTTAATGACTTTCATTAACTTTTTTTTTTTTTCCAACAAGCATTTTGGATTTTATGTCCCCATGCAGCCAAAACATATGTTTCTTGCTGCAAGGCAACTGTCTCCTGAGAATTTATAGTACTAAAATGTCTACTCAGTGATGCTGTGTCTGTGTGTTTGCCTGGAATATGTTCAGAGGTAACATTTTGTGTGAATGCAATCCTGTATTCATGTACTATACCAACATTACAAGGAGGTGGTTGGGGTGGATAGCAATTTTAGAAGCTGCAGGACTTTGACACCCTCACTCCCACCAGCGGTTCAGTTTAGGCAGAAAAAAGTATTTTGGATGAGGCAAGGAAAGATTGTGTTTCTTGATGAATGATAATAGAATGTCTTGTTCATCGCAGACTTGTGTTAAACTGAGACCACAATCTTTTTCCAACCTTAACCAGGTCCTGCCAGAACCTAAATATAATCAGAAATGTTGTAGTCACAAGTGGGTATTGGAATTTAACATCTGACATTTTGAAATGTGTTCTCAGTAAACACCTTTTCAAAAGGACTGATGATGACAACGTTTTCATTTTTTTTGTTACAAAGTAACTGTAAACCACAACAGTTTGGCTGACGCAGTACAGCACAGACCTGTTAATATTAACAACTTACAAGCAATAAGTAACACAGCTTTTCAGCTACTTGTCAATACAAATCTATATTGAATTTCCATTTAGCTTTTACTTCATTATTCAGTGATTTTCAGTGATGATTCATTTTTCATTTTGCTGAAGATATCAGAAATGAGGGAAGCAATTTAGAGGTCTGGAACCACACAGACGAACTTTGAATCATTTTTCGTAAATGAATCATTATGTTTTTAAGTAAGTAATCTGTCTCAGTCAAAACTTTTGAGAAAGTTCAAACAAAATGAGAGCAAATGGAATTAGTAATTAGAGGATCACATCGCACAAATATCATCATTATTGCCGCCATCATCATTATCATCTCCATCATCATTGACTTTCAGACCTGATTTGGGAGGATCTAAAATATTCATAGCATTCCAACAGGTAATCAGAGCCGTAATCAGGTTATTGCCCGCACACAAATGCAGACGAAAACACGCACACCCACACACAGTATGTCTCCACACAGAGCATGCAGGTTAACAGCTGCTGAACATGGGGCTGTTAAATATTTCAGGGAGTACACACTTTCTCTTACCAGCCCCTAACCCCCTCCCCACCCCAACTCCACCCCCCACCCCCACCCCCTGCCGGTGTA
This sequence comes from Lates calcarifer, assembly GCF_001640805.2. Classification (NCBI taxonomy): domain Eukaryota; kingdom Metazoa; phylum Chordata; class Actinopteri; family Centropomidae; genus Lates; species Lates calcarifer. Next base: position 20,359,361 of record NC_066837.1, on the reverse strand, counting down.
CTGGGAGGTGTTATGGCAAAAAAGCACATCCATGACTTATTAATGCCACAGAAAAGGATGTCGAATGATGAATGATGGAGGGAAATAATAAGAATTTCTGCTCATTATGAAGTGAAGAATTGTAAATGGTGAGTTATGTGTGTGTTTGTTCCAGTGTGCTCATTAAGACTGAGTTTGTTTGAAAGTTTTTCATGAGGTAACTCAGGTCTCCAAGTAACTTCAATAAACAGCGATGAACTTCACTCAGGATTTCAGGTCTTTCTCTCACAAACACATACTTTATCTCTTGTGTCTCTTTCCCACTCTTTTTTTATGCATAATTTCTACAGACTGTTTTTGCTTCATTTGTGTTTAAAGCCGTTCTATTTATTTAGGAAAAACAAAGCAATGTTAGATGAAGAAGGAGTTTTGACTAGTTCTCTTCATGATTTATTTGTATCCAACTTTTTATTTGTTTCGATGTGAAACTTTCACGAGTCCTTCCATGGTCATAGAGAGATTTTCATTCCAAATTTTATAAAAACTGATTCCCAATCGAGACAACACATTGGTGAGGTGGTAAAAACAGTGGCCTTGCAGCCCTGGACTCTCCATGGAGTCCAGAGACATGCAGGTTAGGTTGGTGGTGGTTCACACAGTCTGATCCAGGATCAGCTCTGGCCCCCTTCGAGCCTGTGAAAGATGAGCTGGTATTAATCGTGGATAGATGGTATAGAGATGAGCAGTTTGTTGTTTTCACCACAGTTTAGCTAAAACTATGACTGTGTATATGTGCATGTTTTTTGCTAACAGAGACCATGGGAGGATTAAGCCCTGGGCCAAAAAATGCTGTTGGGCCTTTGTTGCCTCCAAGTTCCCACAAGATCAAGAAACCACAGTACTTCTGTACTGATACACCACCTGCCCCAGGTTTTCTTGTATGGCAGTTTGTTTACAGTAATTTGGTGAAACACAACTTTATCTGAGAAAATGCACCATGTCTGACCATGATTAAACAATAATGCAGGACTCAGTTGATATTATGCCTTTGTCTGGTGAACATTTTGCAAGAAATTTACTTCAGAACAAGGCAATGGTGAAAATGAGAAGTTTACCTATCTGACATAGTATGTTCAGGCTTTGGCCTGCAAACTGACAGAATGGCATCTTCATCTGAGGGGAACTGTCACACCAAATATCTATGTATTCAAGGAAGCTTGGTGATAAATGTTGATAGTTTCTGTTTGTTTATTGTGTCATTTTTCACATAAAACTATTTTGTATTTTGTATTTTTAAGTGACTAACATCGCTAAAGGACGTGATCCTGTGGGAGTACACACCCCCCCACACACATTTCAGGGACTATGGGTGTATAGCTTAGCTTGAGGTGTGAAAGAATAAAGTTTTGTCTTGTCAGCAGTACTCTTGTCACTCTACAGTGAGGGTCAGGGCAGCTGTTACGACAATGAGTCTGGCTATAAAGCATTATGAATGTAGTTGTGGATAGAGGAGTGGCAGGAGGAGGTGAGTAGTTAACATAGAGCCACAGCTTGGGGCACTAAGCTCCTCTCTCTGTCTGCCTTCTTTTTGTTATTCTGATATTTTTTATTTCTCTTTCTGCATTTTTCTGCTCACATCTCTGATCCAAAATAAATCTTAATAAATGTGTTCTTCCTACCAGCAGGAAAACAGAAGCTCCATCTTGGTAACACTGCCAGTTTTTCTTCTACTCCTAAGAAATTCAGATGAAGCAACCTGGATGCCTTTTCTGGATTTGTTTGAAAAAAAGATTTTTGTGCTTTAAAGACATATGCATACTCTCCTGTGGAAGTGTGTGTGTGTGTGTGTCTGTGTGTGGCAGTGCATAATTAAATATAATGCATTAGTAGTACCAGCACACACTGTAAAAAGAACTCTGCTTAACCCATTCATTTAAATGGAGCTAATTAGAGGAGCTGTCTGGGGAGAAGGCTCTCACCGGGCTATCTGTATATATATATGTGTGTGTGTGTGTGTGTGTGTGTGTGTGTGTGTGTGTGTGTAGCAGGTTTTTCATAAGATAAATGAATGCTGTTTAACAGTGCAGTAAATACAGAGGTCTCACAAGGGTATTACCACTCTCACTCTCTTTATTTTCTGTGTAACTCTCTCCCTCTAACACATACACTTACATTTGGTCTACCACACTCTCTCACTTATTAATCCTTTAACTGTTGCTTGTGCTTTTATTTTAGCGTATCTGATAGTCTCAGAGAGATAAATTCAAGAATTGAAGTACTTTTTGATACAAAACTAATTACAGTAATCTATCACTGAATTAGCTGATGAAAATTCAGAAGCTAAAAATGAGCAGAATACAAACACAGGACAAGAGGAAATGAATTACTAAGAGTCCTGAGGTCCAATCGTGTTTACTAATGCAGATACAGATACTTTCTCTTAATCCAGGAGCAGCCATGAGGCAGAAAAAGAGTGGGAAAATAAGAACTTTAATAACTATGCTGAAAATAGGTGATCATTTTTTAAAGCCATGATTTATCTTAGTATCTTACCACTTTTTTCATCTTACGATCGCCGCATACTTTGCATATTTTTTTTGTTAATCTACCATTTTGTCTTTTTGTGACTACCTCTTATTGTTTTTTTCAGAGCATTCTTTCCCTTTATCTATTATTACCTTTGTGTTTTTTCTCCTCTTTCTCTCCAGATATCATCATTTATCTTAGCACCATGTATCATCATCATCCATCACTGTAAGTTGGTGCTGTTAGTGAATCTGAGTGTGGCATATACGCATGTTTCCAAAAAATATAAAGTGGAATGATAAAACAATATCAGCCTTTACTGATGATGAGGACTTAGATGTTTACAAAGTAAGTGAAACCTTACTGACAGGACAAACACAGAAATGAAGTGATTAATCATTCAGGCATGGTAGGTGCATGCATTCATTTCAGTCTGCCACTTCAAAAGTTGCCACGGTTTTGACAAAGCATCGTGTGAAAGTAAACAGCAGTGTCAAGATAAAATGGATCTCTGAAGACAGGTGGATGGTGAACATGAAAAAGGAGTGGGGGAACATGAGGAGGAAAATGTGACTTTATTCCTCAATCAAAGTGGCAGGCGGTTCGTTTTTTAACACAGGGAACAATTTCAACTCAATTTAGTTTCCCATTAAAAATGTAATTGAGCCACCAGATGAGAAAGTGATTCAATCAAAACTTCAAAATCAAAACTAAAATGATATGAAAGAAATTATAGCCTGTTCTTAGCAATGGAGTATGGAGAGTGCGTGGGTGTTTCATACCCATAGCTAGACATCATTTTTATGCCAATCCAGGTAACAGTGTCTCAGTCTCTCAAAGCTAATTTGTCATCATTTTCTTTAGCCAGTCACTGGAACTATTATTTTCATGATTATGTATTGATGGGCACATGACAGACAAATCATATAATATGGCCTGTGAGAGTAAAATTGACTGAGCACAGAGAGCAATATCTTTGGTAACCTTTAAAAAAGAGGGTTTGTAAAGCACAGCTTGCAGCTCCCAGTTGTTTTCTCCAGCTTGTTAAAAGTTGCAGAGCTTGTTTCTCTTCAGCATGTTCACACCTGAGTGCTGCAATCACTACTGGAGGCAGCTCGGCACAATCAACACTGCAGAAGTTGTTCAGGGAGAAGGTTGCCTGACTAAAGGTGCAATCTGTAATATTCCTTCACACAGTTATCAGTAAGGGTTTCTAAGTGTTGCTGATCAGTGCCAGTCACTCCTGTGTTAGTGACTGCTGAGATTTCAAACTGTGTAGCTCTGTATTTGCTGAACATACAACATTTCCCTGTAACTAAGAACTGTCTGCTCTACACTTTGGTTAGTCTCTCCAAAACCTGAGTAAACATGTGTGCAGCATTTGAAAAGTGGAGGAAGCTGCAGACCTACAAAATCCCATATCATATTAGAAATACCTCCTCCATTTTACAATACACTTCAGAATTGTTATCATGATCCCTACATTTGATAATGTTTAACTTATCAAAGTTATTACTTTTTGCTGTTTCCTGTGTGAGAGGGAGGGAAACACTCCACAGCTGGTATTGATTTTTGATTGCTATACTGTGTGTGTTGTCTCAAAATAAAATGACAACATGTCTGACATAGACGTGAGGTATTAATCTAATAGTGTGTACAAAAAAATTGTACAAAATGTCAACATCTTTATTAGCATGTACATTCATAGGAAATGGACATGCAACTTGCAACATGTGACAATGACAACACATGAGAGGCTAAATCTGGGGCTATCTATAATGTACTGCATAATGTACTGCACTGGAAATATAACATTCACTGAGGCCAACATCCATATGATCATTACAGATTACACACACTACAGCCATTCTGTTGTGGTATTTTGTCTGTTTACCATGTATGCCAGCAACAAACCTAAAACCACACTGCTACATACATAGTTAAAAACAGTGCACTTGCACATCCAAAAATGCTACAAGAGTAATTATTCATATATATATCATATATCTATATATATATATATATATATATATATATATATATATATATATATATATATATATATATATATATATATATATAGAGAGAGAGAGAGAGAGAGAGAGAGAGAGAGAGAGCCCAACACTCTGGGCCAATCAGTTGGATATATAGATAGATAGATATGGATAGATATGGTATTTAGGTATGGTATTGGTATTTATTCTCTAACTGTAGTCTATAAAACTATAGGTAATAGTTGACATGTACTTTCTCCTTTCTTCCTGTACATTGTTTTTGCGTTTCGTATAGAAGCTGTGGCGTCAACTTAAAAATGTGAGAGGCCGCTGTTTGGTTCAGTTTGTCCAATCTGAGCTACTATAGAAACATACTGACGCAACATGGCAGACTTGATGGAAGAGGACCTGCTCCCTATGTAGATATAAATTGCTCATTCTAAGCAAACGAAAACACAACAATTCTTAGTTTTAGGTGAATATACACTAATAAACATACTTATATGATATTATATGACATTCAATTTCTGCCAAAACATCCCTGTAAATGTTACACACTGGTGCTTTAACTTTCATACCAACATCTCCCCACCCTGATGTACTATGATTCTTGTGACCTTACAATCACAAGCCGGCTTTTCCAATCTCCAGACTACAAACAACCCAGTCTGGCCCTCACTGTGAGCCACGGGACTGGTGTGGTGTAGGCAAGTGAATTGATTGTAACAACATGAGACAGCTCCTGGTGGACTCATTGCTCAAAAGGTAAACCAGACAGAGCTGGACAGCAGCATGCAGCTGGCATTTCTTGAACCTTACTTTGATTTGATCCTGAGAGTACAGGAAATCATATGTGCAGGGAATCCAGCCATGCGGACACATTTATGTTACATTCATTTCAGTTCAGTGTTGCTACATTACAAGCAGAGAGTGGAAATGGGTTCAGTGAGTAACCATGGCACTGCAGTTATGCTAAAGCAGACTGTTATGTAAAAATACACTCATCTAATCAGCCTAAAGTGGGGCTGCACACGGAAATAAAGCATCCCATTCCCGCTAATTGAGACACTGCAGAGTCAACCTGTTTACACAAATGAAACTCTGATATCAAGCACAGTCATTAACAGAGAATTATCTTTGCACACAAAAAGTGATGAAATGAAACTAACTGTCTCCTAAGCAGCAACAAAAGCTGCACTATCGCCCATGGCACACGGTGAAGAAGACATTTAATACACTGACGTCATCTTTTTAGTACTGACCTTCAAAACCTAGAGCAGCAAAAATGCAAACCTCCTTTGTTTAATAATATCAAGCGAGGAGTGTAAAAGGCAGACAGTTAGACAGATAAAAGTGTAGAATGGAAAGTCATGTTTTCCAGATTTCATTATAGGTAAGCTGAGGAGACAAGAAGGGGAGAGATGGGGAGAGGGGAAGAAAATGCAAAGGATGCAAAGATTTCACTGCAGAAGCTGTTAAATGTCTGCATTTGCCCATCACTCATCCCCTGCGGTGTGTGTACGGCTGTGTGTCTTGTCCATTAGTCACTGAGAGCTTCCTTAACGAAGTGCTCTTAATTGCCAAACTCTTTTGGGAGTACTTTTCCCTCTGTATCTCCCCCTCAACCCCACTCCCCTATCTTTTTCTCTTCTCTTCTCTCACTGTAACATTTCACTTTTCTTTTGTTGTTCTCTATAAATCTGTCTTCTTTTATTGTTCCCTTTCTTTCCTCTCATTTATCACTGTCTCAAGTTTTCTTCATTTTAAGTCTTTGCTTCCTCTTTTGCTTCATAGTGTCCTGAGGTTGTTTTTTGTGACCTGTGCATGTGTCTACAGCTGCATTGACCCACAGGGGGAGTGGAAAATGTGGTTGAATGTTTGTTGATATGAATGTTGGGCATGCAATTTTCTGGTATCATACTGTTTGCTCATTTACTGGGAATTGGATGGAGAGTTGGTGTAGGTTTGGTCTCTGTGGGTTCATTGGAAAAACTGGTGCAGGACTTGTTAGCTTGGTGCAAAGGCTGAAGACAAGGAGAAGCATTTAGCCTCTAACAGACGAGGACAAATGCAACTCCTGGTATCTCAGAACTGTGACACAAAGAGTTTTTATGTTAAACATTAAAGGTGCCCTGTGCAGGTTTCTTGTAAACAAACAAAAGTTGTACTTACACTCAGTATTACTCACCAAAATGTATTGTGTGTATGCTTGAAGTCTAACAAACGTTGAATGTACCTCTTTCCTCATAAACAAAGCCCTTTTTATTTTTTTTCCAATCTTGTATTGTTTTCATTCATGTTTTTCCTCTTCTTCCCTGCCTTTATTGGAACAATATTAGTTTCTTGGCATGTTGCCGCCACCTTGTTGGAATGCTGGGAAAACCACTGGCAGGACTGTGCATCTGTGTGCACGTGTGCATGAGACAAACAAGAGTACTTTTAATGTCTTGTTTTCTATTTCTACATGTGTTACATACAGGAGATGTAACATGTGAAGTTGCCTAAAGGCACAGCTGATAAAGTGCAGCTAAGTAATAAAAGTAGGAAAGTACTGTAACCAATTACTTTTTTAGTAATGTAATTACTTTCTAAAGTAATGTAATGTATGTAGTATCTGATAAGCAACTGATTACATTTTTCAAGCGATGTGCCCAACACTGATGCACTTCCTTCTTTTGTATTTGTGTGTCTCTGCATTTCTGTATCCATAAGTTGTTTGTTGCAGGCGGATAAACCAGGAGTGTGTCTGCCTTGTGTGTGCGGGACTCGCCTTCTCAACTAGCAAAAAGCCAAAGGTCACTGTCTTCCTGTCTGCCATGATATCACTTGCGTATGTGCATTTCCACGCCATAAGTGTATGTGTATGTATGGGCATGACTGTGTGTTCATCTGCATGTGCGTCAGTGTCTAGGTGTAAAGAAAGAAAGTACATATAGTATATGTCCACTTGGCAAAGCTAAAAAGGCATGTCTTGGTGAGTCAGATGGCTACATCACGTTATTGGTCTGCCTGGCTGACATTCAGATTGTCTGGAGATATCCTGAAGCTGCTGCAGAGAAATGTAACCTGAGTCACTGTACAGGACCTGGATATAAAGTCGATTACGAGAGGGGGAGAGAGAGACAGTGAGAGATGGGGGGAGAGGAAGAGGTTGCCTCTGGGTTGAGCTGTCAAAGGGACCTTTAGAGAGAAAGGTTTTGAATATTTTGCCTCACCTTATCTCACTACCCCTCCTCTTCTCTCCTTTCCTGTAGAAATATGCAGGGCTTGTCCATCTGGCATCTATCCTATATTCCCACGGCAATATTTTACAAACCTGAACAGTGCAATAGGCATTAAAAAGAGCAACTAACATGCCTACAAAATAGTACTGTATGCTATTAGGAGATTATTATATATATAGTGGATAGTAGCTAGCTAGTATTTGTTAATGACCAGCTTAGTAGTGTTCTTCCATGAGTGACTCAGCTCACAGAATACACTATTTCTGGGGGCATTTTTATGTCTTTATTAGACAGATGATGGTAAAGGCTTGTGACATGGGTCCCCTGGTGGGACAAGGCACGATGTGGTCAGAGGCTGGGGCTATCAAATCCAAATCAAATGCTTAGATATTTTAGATATTTATTAAGAGCAGATTGCTGGGTCAAATGATTTGTTTTTTGATTTTTTAATCCTATTTTCCAGTCTAATCTTGATAAATATTTTGATGGACTAGAAGAACAAAAGAGACAACAAAGGAAATAAAGTGAAAACTTTATCATTCTATTCCCACCTGTGTCCGATGTGTTGTATTTGTAATAATTTATAATTTAATGTTTTCAATAAATCAAATCCAACCAAATCTAAATCTTAACTTTGCAATTTTAGATTATTTCATTTAAGCAGGTTCTTGTGTCAAGACAATATTAAAAAATGATGCTCTGAAGTTTATTTTGGTATGAAAATAAACTTGCTTACATTTCTGTAACAAAATTATTGAAAATAGCATTTTTATGGTATCAGTACTAAATCTCAGGTACCTTACCACTACTACTATCAAAAATTTCCACCACCACCTTTTTTCATTTTTCCTCATTTGTCTGCAGTAACATCCTGCATATTCTCAACAGCCTCCTTATATAAATCACTCACTGCAGTGCTATCTGTCATTCAAACACTGCAGAATGCCAACAGCTTGTATGATAAACACAATTCAATTACATCTAGATTTCAGCAGGGAAGGGACCTGAGGTTACGACGGCTCTCTGTCAGGTTTTGATAACTTTCTCTCCGTGATACCATCCAGAAATGACTTGGTGCAGATAGTCTAAATGAGATCACATTTCCTTGCAACAGTCTCCTGGACAATACTAGAATATCCCAGCTACCTCATTCAGATTTCTTCTATCCCGATAAGAGAATATCTGGTTTATTGTGATGGATTATAAAGTACTGATTTTTAAAAGTTGCTGCTTGCCTGTGATTGCCTGGTTCTTTCCTGTGGCAGCTTTATGGATGCTGCTTACTTCAGATGAGTGGCCATTTCAGGGTTAGTGAAGTGGGTGTTAAGGATTGAACTTAACCAACTTGTGGGTCAGGCTGACCCTACACTTTCCCCCTCAAGGCTAAACACTGCATACTGTAGCTTTGAATATTAATATACATGTGAATATTCAGAGTTATTTTGTATCCTTGGATGCTGAAGACAGTTGTTTTGCACAGCATAGTGTTTGTCTAGAAACCCAAGCATCTTGCCCCAGGCTCTGGATAAAGTGCCTTGCTGAAGGGCTCTTTTCCCTGACTGACACTTTTGTTATAAGCATTTTCTGTTCTCCTCATGGCTTTTCTTGCCGCAGGTAATCTTGGTGACCCCTGATGTGACTTTTCACTTCCAATCCAATGCAGGACTCATTCCTCCATATCTCTTTCTGTCTCTTTCTCCTCAATGGACCATCAATCTTAAGCCAACTTACTATTATAATCATAATAAATGACATAACAATGATAACTCCAAAATTCAAATTACTTTTGTTCCTGCAGCAAGTAAATGTTGTTCTCTCACTTGTCCCCAAGTACAGTTGCTTTGGCAAAACAATTTTGATTTTTCTTTCATTTGTCAGAAGCAGAATTGTGATGGGAATTAAAATGTGGTAAATATGCAGGGAATTATCATGAGGGGAAACTTTTTTTCAGGTAATTCTGCTATTGTTGCTCTTATAAATGTATATGACTTTAATTTAATGATTTTTATCAGTCCAGTTACTGGTTAAATGACCTTCCTCTAAATCTCCATTTGTAACTGGCTGGGTCAAATGTTTTACTTTACATTTTAAAATGCAGCCCACAATACCCACGGTTCAGCGGTCACAGTGGTGGAAAACATGATGCAGATAAACAACACTAAATTTAGAATCATCATTTTCTTATTCACACCCTGAGAATACTCTTTCTTTAATATGCATAGCTCCATATGGCTCGAGAATACTCAAGCGGGCGGCATATACGGCAGATGACTCTTAGCAACATAAACAAAAGACATGGGGAAAACAGCATCATTATCATTAGGACTTCATCTCTATTCCCACATCTTCACATTCTCATTCCTCTCTTTAATGTTTTGTTGTCACATTTCTCTTCTCTGTACAACACATTCAGCAAAACTCAGGTTTAATTAATATGCTTTCTCTTTTGCCTACACGCACTCCTTTGTTGCTGTTTATTTAAATTTGATCTGTTGGTCAGCTATAAAACAGAACAGACTAGAATAGAATAAAATAGAACAGAAAGAGTCACAGGGAATAGTTATGAGAATAATAGTTGTAATTCTATGGAAAAATAAGATTAAAGAAAGACCAATCCATTTGTAGTATGACCAGAAATTATCTGAACCTGAATATGTGCACATTGCTAACAGAGATAGACACACCTAGACAAGGTGTAAACAGCACAGAGGTCAACTTCAGTGTATCTAGCTTTGTCAGTAAAGTGAATGATGTGAGGAATAAAGGGCTTGTGGGGTTTTTTTTTATTAGCCAGTGGCATTTTAAAATTCATGCCAGAGGGAAATGTCTAATATAATAACTGAAACATACAAGCGAGAGCCTCCCCGCATACAGCTGCTTTGTAATAAAACACAAACATACTGTATGCCACCAGGATTGAAGGGTGTTATAATTTTATAGAAAGTCTGCACAAGGGAAAACACTATTTGCTGAAGTGCAATGTTCATCATTGTTTTATATGGAGAAGATAAATAAACCAGAAAAAATAGCTATATTGCAACTCTCTCCATGTGATAATGTATTGTGAGGTGCCTATAGGTGCCAGAAAATACTGGATGAGGTCATACAGTTTCCTTAACGTTTTGGCTAATTTGCTAATTATCTCTGACACAGCCTTTAGCTTTATTGATGCTGTAAAATATGCTATGGAATAAACACTGTTGCCACAATTACTTGCCAAATGCAGTATCTTATTCATGAGCTTCAAGTGCTAAATCTGTTGCTCATAAATATGTTTATCCTATTATGCAATTTAATGACTGCAAATATTAATTTGGCCATGGCCCCTTCTCACTGTTCTCACCAGGGTTAAAACTAGTTTATGGACACACACTTGCTGAGCACTTTATTTGGAAAACCAGAACACCTGCTTATTCATGCAATTATCTAATCAGTCAATCATGTGGCAGATACAGGTAAAATCATGCAGATACAGGTCAGGATTTTCAGTTAGTGCTCACACCAGACACAGGATGGGGAAAAATGTGACTTTGACCATGGCATGTTTGTTGGTGCAAGATGGGCAGGTTTGAGGATTTCTGAGAATATCAGCCAAGAACAGGGATCTGAGGCTGCAGTGGGCAAATTAGACACGGGAAAAGTGTAGCCTGCTCTGATGAATCTTGATTTCTGTTGGGGCATAAAGATGGTAGTGTCAGAATTTGGCATCAAGAGCATGAATCCATAGATTCAGCCTCTGCTGTGTCAGTGATCTAGGCCAGTGGTGTGTGGAATGATTTCGTGGCACACTTTGGGCCCCTTGATATCAATCAGTCATGGCTTGAAGTATTATTACTGATCATGTGCATCCCTATATGGCCACAATTTCCTAGTCTTCTAACGGTTACTTCCAACATGATAATGCTCCATGTCACAAAGGAAAAGTGGACTCAAACTGGTTTCATGAACATGAGTTCAGACTAATTCAGCGGCCTCCATAGTCACCAGATCTCTATCCCATAAAACACCTTTGGGATTTGGTAGAACAGGAAATTAGCAGCATGAATGTGCAGCTAACAAATCTGCAGATTCAATCTTGTCAACATGGACCAGAATGTGCTTGGTGAGTCTAAATTTGAACTAAATTAAACAAAAGAATTGGATTGTTTCAAACTGAAGTGCATCTGTTGACACGTGATTGAAGGATGCGGCTGAAAAAACTTTCTTTGTGTAACAGTGGAGATGTAACAGTTTATGTGCGTCTGTGCAGACAAAGGTGCTTCAAGATATCATCAGCTTTAATTTCTGTTTGTATGACGTGGCAAATCAGGATTTCCCATCTTGACAACAGCATGTTTGAAAATTCATTCAGTCCCCAGTAGATTGAGTCTGAATTGTGTATGCTTGGGGTGACCTTTAAATGCCATTATCCAACTCTGAAAATCCCCACGTTTCTGACCAAAAACGGTATATGGTGATTGAATTCTCCAGCTAATGGGCCAAAAAATTAATTTTGGGAGCTGTGACATACGGACAACAGCCTATTGTTCAGTATATTCCGATGACATAAACCAACCTAATTGCGATTTTGTTGCACATCCAGGAAAAAATTTCCAGGACATCTTGGTCAGTGCTGTTATTTCCATTATTTTACAGAATTCATGCTGTTGTGCTTTATGGTACATGTGTGAAACTTGAAACATCTTTCTTTCACTTTTTTCCCTTAACCCTGACACTAACAAGCATCTTGTAGAATCTGATACTTTGGACAGATTTCCTCATTTCTCTGACCTTGTGAGACTGTTTGGGGCTTATACCACAGGAAGCCACATACACACATACACGCTCACGCGCACGCACACACATACACACACTTCCACCTAATCTATCTCAGTCTCTTAATTGTTTTTTCCTCTCCCCTGTACTCTCTCTTCTTGCAATCACTCTCTCACACTCTCCAGTGCTACTTTAGACAATTAGTACTGACTGCAGTGTTGTAAAGAGCAGTTCAGTAAAACTCTGTTAGTGTGCACACACACACACAAGCACACACCACACACACAGTGGGTGTTGGTGGGTTGAAGCGGGAGGACAACAGCATCAGCTATCTGCCAACCCCCACGAAGGCTTGGTAAACTCCACCACCCCTCCCTTGCACTATATCTAGATAATTGCCACAGAGTGCAGCATCTACAGTCTCGATATAATGAACTCACAACACCCCCAACCCCAACCCTGTTACCCCCTCCCCCAACTTCCTCTCTTTTCCCCTACTCCTCATCCATCTTTTTCTTCTTAGCCATCTTTCTTCCATCTCTCGTCTGTCTCTATCCCACTTTTCTTTAATGTTATCTTGCTCGTGCCGCCTACATCTCACTTTCTTCCCTTCAGACTTCCATTCTTTCTCCCCTCTCCCCCATATCCCTGCCCCTCAGGTCCCTGTTTGCCTTCCTCCCTTCTCCTCTTAATCTACGTTCTCCTCACGCCTCTCTCCATCCAAGTCAACTGCTCCTTTTCTTGTTTTCCCTCCTCTCACTCCTTGCTGCCTTTGCTTTGACTCTGTTCTTCTCTAACCTCTGTGCCCTGTCTCACTGCCTCTAACAGCATATAATTTTTGAGGCTATCACTGAGCTAGCCTGCAGAGCTAATAATCTCTGATTACGTCGATCGTTTGACACGATATTTTATATACCACTCACTCTGTCTGAGTCTATGTCTAATTTTGGCAATCCAGCACTTTAGACTGAATGAACAGATTATGGAGTTTATTTCCTAGTAAATCCCACACAGACCCGCAGGGAGCAGCTGAATGTTTTCTTTCTCTCTTTCTTTCTTAAGACTGGTGAAAACCAAACCAGAGCTAAAAGAAGAGTGAACATTGAGATTACATTTGTCGGGTCCCCAAAACACAATGCTAATGTGGCTCGTGTCTGTTAGATTATAAATAGCCAACTGTTAATATTAGTAACATCAATTATATAAATGCCATAATATGTTGAACAGATGCACAGTGCTCAGCATATTGCATTCTGTCTCTAAGTAGCTAAAAAGTGGGATGAAAATTAAGATTATTGTTATCAAGCAAATCTAGTAAATCTCTGTTGTCTCAGTTTACTTAAAGGCTACAATCTCTTGATTCTATTTACCTGTCACTGTCTGTGATAAAGATATTACTGCCAATCTCTATTACCCCCAAAAGGCCTATGATATGTCAAAAAGCTGATAGTGTATCATGTTCTTCGAGATGGCTTCATCAAGGTGACATTGGTAGAGTTGAGTGAGTGTGGCCCGGGGCCAATGTTAGAATTGGTCTTCTGTCCTGGATTTGATAATGTGTCTAAATAGTTAGTACAGGATCATTTATCTCAATAAAGACACCCTCCAAAGACACCGCTCGCGCCCTGAGACAGGAGAAGAGGGGCGAATATTCCTGGCATATTCTTTGTGGAGTGAAATGACAATCAATAATTGATTAGGCTGGTAATTAGCTTTTAAATTACTACAGAGATGCAGAAGGTGGTTAAGCGTTTGACACTTGTCCAGGGAGAAAGGGATTTGATAACAGTGTGTGTGTATGTGTGTGGCGTCCATTTGTGTTGAGTGTGTATGTGCGCACCTGTGTACTATTGTGCGTTTTTGAAATGTTGTGATAACCATGGGGAAGCCAGAACAAATGTAACTGCCCTACATTCAACCATGGACATTCACACACACACACACACACACACACACACACACACACACACACTGCAATCTATATCAGTACTTTGGTGCTGAATCAGAACATCAGAGCCTGTTTCCAAAATATCCAACCGTCTGCTTGATGTGTTTCTATATAAAGAAATGAAAATGAAACTTTCGCCAAAACACTCCCATGCAAACAGAGACACACACACACACACAAACACAGTGTGACAAACACAGTGTGAAGGCAAAACTAATTATTCATAGCGAGTGGCAAACAGATTCACATGGAGAACACATGCACACAAATACAGGGACAACACTTTGTGCTAAACATTGCTGACGTGCACCTAAACCATGGAGGCCATAACTTGGCAACAGATGTGCGACAGAGGAAAATGTGTGTCGTCGGTGGTTCATTATAAAGAATGAAAAAGGCACAGATAAAGTGAAAAAGAGTTTGAATGAGGTTACTTTGGGTGCAAGTTCCTTGAGTTTTTTGAATATGCCAGTTTCAAACTTTGCAATCACAAAGTTGTTTTAAGATCTCAAAAGGCAGAGGGTTTGAGGTCTCAGCTAATATTCATCACACAGAGCTAACAGACATTCACGCAGAAGCTACATAAAGACCTTGTCAATTGTCAGCCTGTGTATGTGTGGCAAAAGCTAACCTGTCAATCATTTCAGACAAGCCCTTTGATTATATCTGCACATCAATCAACGGTACATATAAAACTCTACTCCCCTTGGCAAAATAAAGCAAAGAGTTTAACCTTGATTGCAGTTTGCAATGAAAAGCAGGTTTTCTCCTTGATCTTGCCCTTTATGAATGCTGTCCATCACGCCCCAGTGTACAGTCAAGCTCCCGTCCTTTTGTCTGGGGCATGAAATCACAGTCTCCTTCATTTTAGTGTTGACAGCGTGAACCAACTCACAGACCACCTGACATGACATAAATTTTAAATGTTATTTGTGTGGGGTGTGTTTTTCTTTGCTTTTCTGTTGCTGTTAAATAGACGTGTCTGTGAAGAGATAAGAGAAAATCATCATAAGACACAAAACACGACGGTGAATTAAATTCCAAAAGGGTTCCTTTAAGATTTTATCATCTTTGTGCTAACACTTTGCTTACCAAACTGTCAAAGACTGAATCAACAGGAGACAGAGGGACAAATACATCAGTATTAAGAGTCAAAGTCACACTGAGTACATTGCATATGCACAAGGACAATGACTTGGTGAGTCTGGTGTTCCTTTAAGGTAAAAAATCACAAGTTTATGCAATAATTAAGGACTCAAAGGACATGGAGCACCTGAGAGTCCAACCCCACTTTGATGGTCTATCCATCTCATTTGCTCAGGGTGTGTGTGTGTTTGTGTGTACTATTTTATAAACTGAACCACAGGAGCATTAACTCTCCCACCTTTGAGCTAAAGCTGTGACTGTCTATTTATTATGAGTGTCTCTGTAAGCCTAATCTTTAAAAACCCAAAGTGGAGTTTTAGTTCAGCAACCATTTATAGCAGAAAGGAGCTGTTTCAGATGCAGAAATGAGCTCATTGCTCATTACCCATGGGATTTTTTATTTTTTATTTTTTTGTTAAGTAACATAAAGCTACGGAGTGATAGGGAGCATCAGTGGATGCATGTCTTTTGATGTGCAGCATATGAAGTTGGTTCTTCACCGTAAGTATTAATAAGGCAATCAGAAATTTTCTGCAGGATTGAGACAAGGTTAGTGTTGAAAATTTGCAAGCGTAGCAGTGGGAGAGAAGTTTCAAAAATGGAGATTAAGTTAACATTATGCAAATTTTAGAAGTCTGGATCAAATGTTCACAAATGGAGCGTCTGTCTGATTGACATCTTCTCATAAAAAGCTCCCATCAAACTTTCCTCTGCCTCATCAGAAAGGGAAAAAAAAAACATAATGGAGGAGAAACAGATCTTGTCCAGGTTTCCCATTATCTCTGATGAATCTCTTTTTAGCACAGGGAAAATCTAAAACATACAGAAATTGTAGAAGTTGAAAGTGAAGGAATGGAAGAGAAAGTGTACTGAAGTTAATACTCCTGTGGTACTTGTAATGCTGGCCAATGTGTCATCAGTTTAGCAAATGGCAGAACTGTCCACACACTCCATGTCCTCGATAGGTCATAATAGTCACTATTGCATAGTTTTCAAATGTGGAAAGTCTTAGCCTTTTCTAAATTCAAGTCAGTGAAACCATGTCTCGTGACAGTTTGGAGTCCAATCATAGTCCAGTATCCATCTCACACTAGTGAAAAGTGGAAACTTGAGACCAGTGCACACAAACAGAGAATGGACATATCAGTCAAGTGGGAGACATTTTGCATGCAGCAGTGAAACAAACCATGTTTGCTTATTGACATATTCTGGATTTGTCAATGAAGGAGCAGCTGTAACTGTGCTTTTAAGACTACACTATTACTAAACTATTAGTTTAGCTTTCTTGCACACAACCATGTTATATGCAATTTGTTATTCAAAGTGTGTGTTTTCATGTCTGGAGGGCTTCTTTAAGGAAATGAACCAGGTAAAGGGTTCCGTTAAAGCCATTTTATAGCTTATTCTAAAATCCTAAACCACCCGGATGTTTTCATTCCTTTGTGCTTGACAAGGAGGCCAACAGCAAACAGCAAAGCTCTGCTAAGCTGGTCTTCAGCTCTGTTAAGCCTACAACAAATGGAATTCAAAAAGAAGAGTCTATAACAGCTGTTAGAGTGCATTGATCCAAGTATTTAATCATGCCCATTGATCTGTAAATTTTGTCATGTTTTTTAATGATGATCTACAAGGAACATGCTACTACAGACTTTGAGTTGGCTCTGTCACTGTAATATGATGGTAGAAAGCTTGAATTTCTGTCATCACATTTGTTTGACTAGATGTTTCACCATGGTGAGAATGCTGTATTCTTTGTTTTTCTAGTGGTGGTTTTTCAAAAGTAGAACTGTATGCAGTAGAATTTCAGTGCTTGTTTCAGCATAAAGAAAGCATGAAGCAGTAATTCTAACCAAAGTCCAGGGGTGCAGTTTAGCCAGTTCACTTCTGTCCAATTACAGCGACAGCAGTGCCTCTCAGTCTCCTAAAGTGATAAGAGTGCTTGTTACTGTGTTTCTGAGCCTATTATTTCCTGCCCTCATTTCCAGTCACAAATAGCTCAAATGCCAGTGATATGTTTGCGGTGTCATGTTGTTTTACCCCTGTTGGCCATGGGGTGGCAACACAGAACCAGATATCTGTCTTCACCATCTTATCAGTACAGTTTGTTCAACCCCCCCTTTCTTCTCCCTCTCTCATCTCCCTGTATCACTGACTTCTGATCTTCTGATAATTTTCATTTTAACAAAATCCCATTAGCTGTACTGGCATGTATGGAATAACACTAGTATCATTATTACATTTTAGAACATCACATCAATAACATGAGTATTGAAATCACACAAAAAGTGACTCTTAATTCAGCAAGATTAAAACATTACAGTCAACATAAGAATCTTAATCTGATATAAAGAATTCAAATTCTGTAATTCTTGATATTTAACAACAGATTAATTTGTTAAATCCACATAGTGCGCAGTGTCTGGTACAACAGGACAAAATATGAGCATACTTGACTTTGGCGCCATCAGAGACAAGAGAGAATAAGCCAAAATACAAAACAAAGCCCAGACACATGTTCATATAGTTGAAAGAATTCTTTTTTTTTCTCTTACTTTTGTACATAATACTGCTGCGAGTTCAGTTACATGTGACCACTGACACCAAATTTCCCAGGGCCGCCCTTTCAAGGAGCTGGCTGCTAAGACATTTTGCCAGCTCAGTTGAGCAGCAGGGGAGGTAATGGCACTGAAACTTTCTGTGAGCTGCAGTGTCAGCTTTCCACTTGGTCTATTAGGCATCTGTCGAACACTACAGACAGCTATCAAATCTGCAGTGAAGATGATAATTCGCTGCCTGCGTTGTTTATTTCATAAGAATTGGTGTTTTATGTGCTTGTCTTTTTTACACCCGCAGCTTTAATATTTTGAGCTACATCTCCCTAGAGATTTAGTCCCACATGTGTTTTGCAAAAATCACACCTAACAAACAAATATGTATTATTCAGACACATACGGAGGCTAAATAAAATCCTACCCTAACAGGCTTTTAACTATTAGGCAGAATTAATGTCTTGTATGACAGTAACCTGGACACAAAATACATATACAAATACATGTTTTTTTACATTCTCACAACACCCGTGTTACCCATTAGACATTCAGAGTTGTAGTATCATAGAGTCAGAATGACTTAAAATAAGAATTCAACAGAAAATGCCCAATGAAAGATAAAAGTAAAGTCCAAGAAGAACATTGTGCTACATGCTTTATGTGTGCTGACTGGCTTCATGAGGATATTTTTATTTTTCCACATGGGCTTTTTGTAGACTTTGTTAGAGACCTGGATTCTGTTACTGCACAACATATGGAGCAGGTAGTAGGGGAAACCAGTTATTCAGTGTGTACACATATATTGTAATACATACACTGAAATGTCTATTTGGAAAATGTAATACTGTATATGAGGACGTGCTAGTTAGCTGGCTGGATAGCTAACCTCTAAATTGTATAGAATGCTTATTTTGGATAATATCCTCTTGAACGTATCGAAGTTAAAGCACGCAATGTCTATCTACAAACCTATGATCGACTCGCACCTATGATCACTCGCCATTATCATTCTTATTGATGTTGAGAGTGGTGACATCATTTTCAAGCACAGCTCCACCAACTTCACCTTGAGCAAAGACTTAAGAGGAAAAGTGCAGGTGTAAATGATAACATTAAAGAAGGCTCTGTTCCATTTAAGTGTCCCATTAAGTCATAACAGTGACTCAGTGATTCACAGCAACAAGGTCCTGGATCTGGAACACCTAAACAGACTGCAGCCATTATTAATTAATGTTATACTTATACCTGTGGTTTTACTGCTACAACGTGTCCAAACATCTGCTGTGTCCTATGGAGTCAAGTTATTTATACAAGGGATGAACAATAAATGGATGGGCTTTATCACAACACACACACACACACACACACACACACAAAACAATATATCTACAAACATTATTGTCTTATTCATAATTGTAGCTGTAATTGTAGCTGTAATTAATTATATGTAATCAAAGTAAATTTACAATGGATGTGGCCCATTCACATGTCCCAGCAGTGAGTTAGCATGTAGAATAAACACTAGAACACCTATGAATACACAGCAGTCATTATTAATGTCATTAATGCTCCAGCTGTGACATGCCAAAAAGGTCACTATAACAGTGACAAGTTTCCTGCTTTAACAGGTGTAACAAAACAGCATGGGGATAAGGGAAATGTCAGCCAATCAATCACAGTCTGAGCATCCGCTCTGCCCTGAGGAGAGGTCTAAAAAGACGAAATAAAGCTTAATTCAACTGATGTGTAAGTTAGGCGTATTGTTGGTTAGGACTGAATCAGTGGTTATTTCAGAGCACAATAACTTTTAGTTCTGTAAGGAATGAAAACTCAGGATGCTTGAGCAGTGAAGCAGCGGTGCTTCTTGTGTTATTTGGTTTCCAAGGCTGAGGGCTCAGCTGTGTAATAATACACCTTCAAAAAGAGACTGCCATTGTTCAAAATGTTACATTCATTATTCAGACAAGGGGTTGCAAACACACCACAGGGAGGAGATGTGGAATGAGTGGGTAGAGCAATGGAGGGTAAGAGATTTTCCTTCCTTAGGAAGGCAAGTTTTTGCCTTGAGAAAGACAAACTGCGGTTGAAAAGTCGGGTTGTACAATAAAATCATTGGAGCTTAGTGTGTGGTGTATTAAATATATGACATTGCCATGACATATACTGAAAGCACCTATCGTTGGTGGATTTACCAGATGATGCACCTGGTGGACGTCCCTGACTTCATCATAATCCATAATTTTTGTCACAAGAGCAATCCTTTTCTGTATTTTTCACAAGACATTTTCACAGAATCTCCTGAAGGACACTTGCAGATGCAGCTCAAACTGTAAACATCCAGTCTGCTTACAAAAGATTATCCATCCCCATCCATAATGTTGTTGTTTTCACACTGTCAATAATATGGTCAATATCGTCTCATGTTGTTTGTAATTAATAATTCTTAACTAAGAGAGGAGAGAGCTTAACAGCCATGACGGTAAAGGGTCAGAAGTTGAAGTATACAGTATCAGCAGGCCTTTGTCACTGCAGATATTCTGACTTGAGCCAGCATGTTTGATACCAGGATGCTGGCAGTGAAGCAGAAAAATGGAATTCAGCCATCAATGATTGTATTATTTACCCTGTTCTTTGATCACCTGTGTCACACAGTGTCTCCCATGAAAAAGGTATAGAAGAAAGCCAGTGTGTATG
>NC_066837.1:20254737-20325031 GCF_001640805.2 Lates calcarifer | reverse complement strand
AACATTCAAACCCTGACAATCTTAGTATCTTACCACTTTTTTCATCTTACGATCGCCGCATACTTTGCATATTTTTTTTGTTAATCTACCATTTTGTCTTTTCGTGACTACCTCTTATTGTTTTTTTCAGAGCATTCTTTCCCTTTATCTATTATTACCTTTGTGTTTTTTCTCCCTTTCTCTCCAGATATCATCATTTATCTTAGCACCATGTATCATCATCATCCATCACTGTAAGTTGGTGCTGTTAGTGAATCTGAGTGTGGCATATACGCATGTTTCCAAAAAATATAAAGTGGAATGATAAAACAATATCAGCCTTTACTGATGATGAGGACTTAGATGTTTACAAAGTAAATGAAACCTTACTGACAGGACAAACACAGAAATGAAGTGATTAATCATTCAGGCATGGTAGGTGCATGCATTCATTTCAGTCTGCCACTTCAAAAGTTGCCACGGTTTTGACAAAGCATCGTGTGAAAGTAAACAGCAGTGTCAAGATAAAATGGATCTCTGAAGACAGGTGGATGGTGAACATGAAAAAGGAGTGGGGGAACATGAGGAGGAAAATGTGACTTTATTCCTCAATCAAAGTGGCAGGCGGTTCGTTTTTTAACACAGGGAACAATTTCAACTCAATTTAGTTTCCCATTAAAAATGTAATTGAGCCACCAGATGAGAAAGTGATTCAATCAAAACTTCAAAATCAAAACTAAAATGATATGAAAGAAATTATAGCCTGTTCTTAGCAATGGAGTATGGAGAGTGCGTGGGTGTTTCATACCCATAGCTAGACATCATTTTTATGCCAATCCAGGTAACAGTGTCTCAGTCTCTCAAAGCTAATTTGTCATCATTTTCTTTAGCCAGTCACTGGAACTATTATTTTCATGATTATGTATTGATGGGCACATGACAGACAAATCATATAATATGGCCTGTGAGAGTAAAATTGACTGAGCACAGAGAGCAATATCTTTGGTAACCTTTAAAAAAGAGGGTTTGTAAAGCACAGCTTGCAGCTCCCAGTTGTTTTCTCCAGCTTGTTAAAAGTTGCAGAGCTTGTTTCTCTTCAGCATGTTCACACCTGAGTGCTGCAATCACTACTGGAGGCAGCTCGGCACAATCAACACTGCAGAAGTTGTTCAGGGAGAAGGTTGCCTGACTAAAGGTGCAATCTGTAATATTCCTTCACACAGTTATCAGTAAGGGTTTCTAAGTGTTGCT
Organism: Lates calcarifer; assembly: GCF_001640805.2. Taxonomy (NCBI): domain Eukaryota; kingdom Metazoa; phylum Chordata; class Actinopteri; family Centropomidae; genus Lates; species Lates calcarifer. Next base: position 20,323,801 of record NC_066837.1, on the reverse strand, counting down.
GATCAGTGCCAGTCACTCCTGTGTTAGTGACTGCTGAGATTTCAAACTGTGTAGCTCTGTATTTGCTGAACATACAACATTTCCCTGTAACTAAGAACTGTCTGCTCTACACTTTGGTTAGTCTCTCCAAAACCTGAGTAAACATGTGTGCAGCATTTGAAAAGTGGAGGAAGCTGCAGACCTACAAAATCCCATATCATATTAGAAATACCTCCTCCATTTTACAATATAAACACTTCAGAATTGTTATCATGATCCCTACATTTGATAATGTTTAACTTATCAAAGTTATTACTTTTTGCTGTTTCCTGTGTGAGAGGGAGGGAAACACTCCACAGCTGGTATTGATTTTTGATTGCTATACTGTGTGTGTTGTCTCAAAATAAAATGACAACGTGTCTGACATAGACGTGAGGTATTAATCTAATAGTGTGTACAAAAAAATTGTACAAAATGTCAACATCTTTATTAGCATGTACATTCATAGGAAATGGACATGCAACTTGGAACATGTGACAATGACAACACATGAGAGGCTAAATCTGGGGCTATCTATAATGTACTGCATAATGTACTGCACTGGAAATATAACATTCAGGCCAACGTCCATATGATCGTTACAGTTTACACACACTACAGCCATTCTGTTGTGGTATTTTGTCTGTTTACCATGTATGCCAGCAACAAACCTAAAACCACACTGCTACATACATAGTTAAAAACAGTGCACTTGCACTTCCAAAAATGCTACAAGAGTAATTATTCATATATATATATATATATATATATATATATATATATATATATATATATATATATATATATATATATATATAGAGAGAGAGAGAGAGAGAGAGAGAGAGAGCCCAACACTCTGGGCCAATCAGTTGGATATATAGATAGATAGATATGGATAGATATGGTATTTAGGTATGGTATTGGTATTTATTCTCTAACTGTAGTCTATAAAACTATAGGTAATAGCTGACATGTACTTTCTCCTTTCTTCCTGTACATTGTTTTTGCGTTTCGTATAGAAGCTGTGGCGTCAACTTAAAAATGTGAGAGGCCGCTGTTTGGTTCAGTTTGTCCAATCTGAGCTACTATAGAAACATACTGACGCAACATGGCAGACTTGATGGAAGAGGACCTGCTCCCTATGTAGATATAAATTGCTCATTCTAAGCAAACGAAAACACAACAATTCTTAGTTTTAGGTGAATATACACTAATAAACATACTTATATGATATTATATGACATTCAATTTCTGCCAAAACATCCCTGTAAATGTTACACACTGGTGCTTTAACTTTCATACCAACATCTCCCCACCCTGATGTACTATGATTCTTGTGACCTTACAATCACAAGCCGGCTTTTCCAATCTCCAGACTACAAACAACCCAGTCTGGCCCTCACTGTGAGCCACGGGACTGGTGTGGTGTAGGCAAGTGAACTGACTGTAACAACATGAGACAGCTCCTGGTGGACTCATTGCTCAAAAGGTAAACCAGACAGAGCTGGACAGCAGCATGCAGCTGGCATTTCTTGAACCTTACTTTGATTTGATCCTGAGAGTACAGGAAATCATATGTGCAGGGAATCCAGCCATGCGGACACATTTATGTTACATTCATTTCAGTTCAGTGTTGCTACATTACAAGCAGAGAGTGGAAATGGGTTCAGTGAGTAACCATGGCACTGCAGTTATGCTAAAGCAGACTGTTACGTAAAAATACACTCATCTAATCAGCCTAAAGTGGGGCTGCACACGGAAATAAAGCATCCCATTCCCACTAATTGAGACACTGCAGAGTCAACCTGTTTACACAAATGAAACTCTGATATCAAGCACAGTCATTAACAGAGAATTATCTTTGCACACAAAAAGTGATGAAATGAAACTAACTGTCTCCTAAGCAGCAACAAAAGCTGCACTATCGCCCATGGCACACGGTGAAGAAGACATTTAATACACTGACGTCATCTTTTTAGTACTGACCTTCAAAACCTAGAGCAGCAAAAATGCAAACCTCCTTTGTTTAATAATATCAAGCGAGGAGTGTAAAAGGCAGACAGTTAGACAGATAAAAGTGTAGAATGGAAAGTCATGTTTTCCAGATTTCATTATAGGTAAGCTGAGGAGACAAGAAGGGGAGAGATGGGGAGAGGGGAAGAAAATGCAAAGGATGCAAAGATTTCACTGCAGAAGCTGTTAAATGTCTGCATTTGCCCATCACTCATCCCCTGCGGTGTGTGTACAGCTGTGTGTCTTGTCCATTAGTCACTGAGAGCTTCCTTAACGAAGTGCTCTTAATTGCCAAACTCTTTTGGGAGTACTTTTCCCTCTGTATCTCCCCCTCAACCCCACTCCCCCATCTTTTTCTCTTCTCTTCTCTCACTGTAACATTTCACTTTTCTTTTGTTGTTCTCTATAAATCTGTCTTCTTTTATTGTTCCCTTTCTTTCCTCTCATTTATCACTGTCTCAAGTTTTCTTCATTTTAAGTCTTTGCTTCCTCCTTTTGCTTCATAGTGTCCTGAGGTTGTTTTTTGTGACCTGTGCATGTGTCTACAGCTGCATTGACCCACAGGGGGAGTGGAAAATGTGGTTGAATGTTTGTTGATATGAATGTTGGGCATGCAATTTTCTGGTATCATACTGTTTGCTCATTTACTGGGAATTGGATGGAGAGTTGGTGTAGGTTTGGTCTCTGTGGGTTCATTGGAAAAACTGGTGCAGGACTTGTTAGCTTGGTGCAAAGGCTGAAGACAAGGAGAAGCATAGCCTCTAACAGACGAGGACAAATGCAACTCCTGGTAACTCAGAACTGTGACACAAAGAGTTTTTATGTTAAACATTAAAAGGTGCCCTGTGCAGGTTTCTTGTAAACAAACAAAAGTTGTACTTACACTCAGTATTACTCACCAAAAATGTATTGTGTGTATGCTTGAAGTCTAACAAACGTTGAATGTACCTCTTTCCTCATAAACAAAGCCCTTTTTATTTTTTTTTCCAATCTTGTATTGTTTTCATTCATGTTTTTCCTCTTCTTCCCTGCCTTTATTGGAACAATATTAGTTTCTTGGCATGTTGCCGCCACCTTGTTGGAATGCTGGGAAACCACTGGCAGGACTGTGCATCTGTGTGGCACGTGTGCATGAGACAAACAAGAGTACTTTTAATGTCTTGTTTTCTATTTCTACATGTGTTACATACAGGAGATGTAACATGTGAAGTTGCCTAAAAGGCACAGCTGATAAAGTGCAGCTAAGTAATAAACGTAGGAAAGTACTGTAACCAATTACTTTTTTAGTAATGTAATTACTTTCTAAAGTAATGTAATGTATGTAGTATCTGATAAGCAACTGATTACATTTTTCAAAGCGATGTGCCCAACACTGATGCACTTCCTTCTTTTGTATTTGTGTGTCTCTGCATTTCTGTATCCATAAGTTGTTTGTTGCAGGCGGATAAACCAGGAGTGTGTCTGCCTTGTGTGTGCGGGACTCGCCTTCTCAACTAGCAAAAAGCCAAAGGTTACTGTCTTCCTGTCTGCCATGATATCACTTGGCGTATGTGCATTTCCACGCCATAAGTGTATGTGTATGTATGGGCATGACTGTGTGTTCATCTGCATGTGCGTCAGTGTCTAGGTGTAAAGAAAGAAAGTACATATAGTATATGTCCACTTGGCAAAGCTAAAAAGGCATGTCTTGGTGAGTCAGATGGCTACATCACGTTATTGGTCTGCCTGGCTGACATTCAGATTGTCTGGAGATATCCTGAAGCTGCTGCAGAGAAATGTAACCTGAGTCACTGTACAGGACCTGGATATAAAGTCGATTACGAGAGGGGGAGAGAGAGACAGTGAGAGATGGGGGGAGAGGAAGAGGTTGCCTCTGGGTTGAGCTGTCAAAGGGACCTTTAGAGAGAAAGGTTTTGAATATTTTGCCTCACCTTATCTCACTACCCTCCTCTTCTCTCCTTTCCTGTAGAAATATGCAGGGCTTGTCCATCTGGCATCTATCCTATATTCCCACGGCAATATTTTACAAACCTGAACAGTGCAATATTAGATTATGTATATATATAGTGGATAGTAGCTAGCCTAGTATTTGTTAATGACCAGCTTAGTAGTGTTCTTCCATGAGTGACTCAGCTCACAGAATACACTATTTCTGGGGGCATTTTTATGTCTTTATTAGACAGATGATGGTAAAGGCTTGTGACATGGGTCCCCTGGTGGGACAAGGCACGATATGGTCAGAGGCTGGGGCTATCAAATCCAAATCAAATGCTTAGATATTTTAGATATTTATTAAGAGCAGATTGCTGGTCAAATGATTTGTTTTTTGATTTTTTAATCCTATTTTCCAGTCTAATCTTGATAAATAGTTTGATGGACTAGAAGAACAAAAGACACAACAATGGAAATAAAGTGAGAACTTTATCATTCTATTCCCACCTGTGTCCGATGTGTTGTATTTGTAATAATTTATAATTTAATGTTTCAATAAATCAAATCCAACCAAATCTAAATCTTAACTTTGCAATTTTAGATTATTTCATTTAAGCAGGTTCTTGTGTCAAGACAATATTAAAAAATGATGCTCTGAAGTTTATTTTGGTATGAAAATAAACTTGCTTACATTTCTGTAACAAAATTATTGAAAATAGCATTTTTATGGTATCAGTACTAAATCTCAGGTACCTTACCACTACTACTATCAAAAATTTCCACCACCACCTTTTTTCATTTTTCCTCATTTGTCTGCAGTAACATCCTGCATATTCTCAACAGCCTCCTTATATAAATCACTCACTGCAGTGCTATCTGTCATTCAAACACCGCAGAATGCCAACAGCTTGTATGATAAACACAATTCAATTACATCTAGATTTCAGCAGGGAAGGGACCTGAGGTTACGACGGCTCTCTGTCAGGTTTTGATAACTTTCTCTCCGTGATACCATCCAGAAATGACTTGGTGCAGATAGTCTAAATGAGATCACATTTCCTTGCAACAGTCTCCTGGACAATACTAGAATATCCCAGCTACCTCATTCAGATTTCTCCTATCCCGATAAGAGAATATCTGGTTTATTGTGATGGATTATAAAGTACTGATTTTTAAAAGTTGCTGCTTGCCTGTGATTGCCTGGTTCTTTCCTGTGGCAGCTTTATGGATGCTGCTTACTTCAGATGAGTGGCCATTTCAGGGTTAGTGAAGTGGGTGTTAAGGATTGAACTTAACCAACTTGTGGGTCAGGCTGACCCTACACTTCCCCCCTCAAGGCTAAACACTGCATACTGTAGCTTTGAATATTAATATACATGTGAATATTCAGAGTTATTTTGTATCCTTGGATGCTGAAGACAGTTGTTTTGCACAGCATAGTGTTTGTCTAGAAACCCAAGCATCTTGCCCAGGCTCTGGATAAAGTGCCTTGCTGAAGGGCTCTTTTCCCTGACTGACACTTTTGTTATAAGCATTTTCTGTTCTCCTCATGGCTTTTCTTGCCGCAGGTAATCTTGGTGACCCCTGATGTGACTTTTCACTTCCAATCCAATGCAGGACTCATTCCTCCATATCTCTTTCTGTCTCTTTCTCCTCAATGGACCATCAATCTTAAGCCAACTTACTATTATAATCATAATAAATGACATAACAATGATAACTCCAAAATTCAAATTACTTTTGTTCCTGCAGCAAGTAAATGTTGTTCTCTCACTTGTCCCCAAGTACAGTTGCTTTGGCAAAACAATTTTGATTTTTCTTTCATTTGTCAGAAGCAGAATTGTGATGGGAATTAAAATGTGGTAAATATGCAGGGAATTATCATGAGGGGAAACTTTTTTTCAGGTAATTCTGCTATTGTTGCTCTTATAAATGTATATGACTTTAATTTAATGATTTTTATCAGTCCAGTTACTGGTTAAATGACCTTCCTCTAAATCTCCATTTGTAACTGGCTGGGTCAAATGTTTTACTTTACATTTTAAAATGCAGCCCACAATACCCACGGTTCAGCGGTCACAGTGGTGGAAAACATGATGCAGATAAACAACACTAAATTTAGAATCATCATTTTCTTATTCACACCCTGAGAATACTCTTTCTTTAATATGCATAGCTCCATATGGCTCGAGAATACTCAAGCGGGCGGCATATACGGCAGATGACTCTTAGCAACATAAACAAAAGACATGGGGAAAACAGCATCATTATCATTAGGACTTCATCTCTATTCCCACATCTTCACATTCTCATTCCTCTCTTTAATGTTTTGTTGTCACATTTCTCTTCTCTGTACAACACATTCAGCAAAACTCAGGTTTAATTAATATGCTTTCTCTTTTGCCTACATGCACTCCTTTGTTGCTGTTTATTTAAATTTGATCTGTTGGTCAGCTATAAAACAGAACAGACTAGAATAGAATAAAATAGAACAGAAAGAGTCACAGGGAATAGTTATGAGAATAATAGTTGTAATTCTATGGAAAAATAAGATTAAAGAAAGACCAATCCATTTGTAGTATGACCAGAAATTATCTGCAACCTGAATATGTGCACATTGCTAACAGAGATAGACACACCTAGACAAGGTGTAAACAGCACAGAGGTCAACTTCAGTGTATCTAGCTTTGTCAGTAAAGTGAATGATGTGAGGAATAAAGGGGCTTGTGGGGTTTTTTTTATTAGCCAGTGGCATTTTAAAATTCATGCCAGAGGGAAATGTCTAATATAATAACTGAAACATACAAGCGAGAGCCTCCCCGCATACAGCTGCTTTGTAATAAAACACAAACATACTGTATGCCACCAGGATTGAAGGGTGTTATAATTTTATAGAAAGTCTGCACAAGGGAAAACACTATTTGCTGAAGTGCAATGTTCATCATTGTTTTATATGGAGAAGATAAATAAACCAGAAAAAATAGCTATATTGCAACTCTCTCCATGTGATAATGTATTGTGAGGTGCCTATAGGTGCCAGAAAATACTGGATGAGGTCATACAGTTTCCTTAACGTTTTGGCTAATTTGCTAATTATCTCTGACACAGCCTTTAGCTTTATTGATGCTGTAAAATATGCTATGGAATAAACACTGTTGCCACAATTACTTGCCAAATGCAGTATCTTATTCATGAGCTTCAAGTGCTAAATCTGTTGCTCATAAATATGTTTATCCTATTATGCAATTTAATGACTGCAAATATTAATTTGGCCATGGCCCCTTCTCACTGTTCTCACCAGGGTTAAAACTAGTTTATGGACACACACTTGCTGAGCACTTTATTTGGAAAACCAGAACACCTGCTTATTCATGCAATTATCTAATCAGTCAATCATGTGGCAGATACAGGTAAAATCATGCAGATACAGGTCAGGATTTTCAGTTAGTGCTCACACCAGACACAGGATGGGGAAAAATGTGACTTTGACCATGGCATGTTTGTTGGTGCAAGATGGGCAGGTTTGAGGATTTCTGAGAATATCAGCCAAGAACAGGGATCTGAGGCTGCAGTGGGCAAATTAGACACGGGAAAAGTGTAGCCTGCTCTGATGAATCTTGATTTCTGTTGGGGCATAAAGATGGTAGTGTCAGAATTTGGCATCAAGAGCATGAATCCATAGATTCAGCCTCTGCTGTGTCAGTGATCTAGGCCAGTGGTGTGTGGAATGATTTCGTGGCACACTTTGGGCCCCTTGATATCAATCAGTCATGGCTTGAAGTATTATTACTGATCATGTGCATCCCTATATGGCCACAATTTCCTAGTCTTCTAACGGTTACTTCCAACATGATAATGCTCCATGTCACAAAGGAAAAGTGGACTCAAACTGGTTTCATGAACATGAGTTCAGACTAATTCAGCGGCCTCCATAGTCACCAGATCTCTATCCCATAAAACACCTTTGGGATTTGGTAGAACAGGAAATTAGCAGCATGAATGTGCAGCTAACAAATCTGCAGATTCAATCTTGTCAACATGGACCAGAATGTGCTTGGTGAGTCTAAATTTGAACTAAATTAAACAAAAGAATTGGATTGTTTCAAACTGAAGTGCATCTGTTGACACGTGATTGAAGGATGCGGCTGAAAAAACTTTCTTTGTGTAACAGTGGAGATGTAACAGTTTATGTGCGTCTGTGCAGACAAAGGTGCTTCAAGATATCATCAGCTTTAATTTCTGTTTGTATGACGTGGCAAATCAGGATTTCCCATCTTGACAACAGCATGTTTGAAAATTCATTCAGTCCCCAGTAGATTGAGTCTGAATTGTGTATGCTTGGGGTGACCTTTAAATGCCATTATCCAACTCTGAAAATCCCCACGTTTCTGACCAAAAACGGTATATGGTGATTGAATTCTCCAGCTAATGGGCCAAAAAATTAATTTTGGGAGCTGTGACATACGGACAACAGCCTATTGTTTCAGTATATTCCGATGACATAAACCAACCTAATTGCGATTTTGTTGCACATCCAGGAAAAAATTTCCAGGACATCTTGGTCAGTGCTGTTATTTTCCATTATTTTACAGAATTCATGCTGTTTGTGCTTTATGGTACATGTGTGAAACTTGAAACATCTTTCTTTCACTTTTTTCCCTTAACCCTGACACTAACAAGCATCTTGTAGAATCTGATACTTTGGACAGATTTCCTCATTTCTCTGACCTTGTGAGACTGTTTGGGGCTTATACCACAGGAAGCCACATACACACATACACGCTCACGCGCACGCACACACATACACACACTTCCACCTAATCTATCTCAGTCTCTTAATTGTTTTTTCCTCTCCCCTGTACTCTCTCTTCTTGCAATCACTCTCTCACACTCTCCAGTGCTACTTTAGACAATTAGTACTGACTGCAGTGTTGTAAAGAGCAGTTCAGTAAAACTCTGTTAGTGTGCACACACACACACAAGCACACACACACACACACAGTGGGTGTTGGTGGGTTGAAGCGGGGAGGACAACAGCATCAGCTATCTGCCAACCCCCACGAGAGGCTTGGTAAACTCCACCACCCCTCCCTTGCACTATATCTAGATAATTGCCACAGAGTGCAGGCATCTACAGTCTCGATATAATGAACTCACAACACCCCCAACCCCAACCCTGTTACCCCCTCCCCCAACTTCCTCTCTTTTCCCCTACTCCTCATCCATCTTTTTCTTCTTAGCCATCTTTCTTCCATCTCTCGTCTGTCTCTATCCCACTTTTCTTTAATGTTATCTTGCTCGTGCCGCCTACATCTCACTTTTCTTCCCTTCAGACTTCCATTCTTTCTCCCCTCTCCCCCATATCCCTGCCCCTCAGGTCCCTGTTTGCCTTCCTCCCTTCTCCTCTTAATCTACGTTCTCCTCACGCCTCTTCTCCATCCAAGTCAACTGCTCCTTTTCTTGGTTTTCCCTCCTCTCACTCCTTGCTGCCTTTGCTTTGACTCTGTTCTTCTCTACCTCTGTGCCCTGTCTCCACTGCCTCTAACAGCATATAATTTTTGAGGCTATCACTGAGCTAGCCTGCAGAGCTAATAATCTCTGATTACGTCGATCGTTTGACACTATATTTTATATACCACTCACTCTGTCTGAGTCTATGTCTAATTTTGGCAATCCAGCACTTTAGACTGAATGAACAGATTATGGAGTTTATTTCCTAGTAAATCCCACACAGACCCGCAGGGAGCAGCTGAATGTTTTCTTTCTCTCTTTCTTTCTTAAGACTTGGTGAAAACCAAACCAGAGCTAAAAGAAGAGTGAACATTGAGATTACATTTGTCGGGTCCCCAAAACACAATGCTAATGTTGCTCTGTGTCTGTTAGATTATAAATAGCCAACTGTTAATATTAGTAACATCAATTATATAATGCCATAATATGTTGAACAGATGCACAGTGCTCAGCATATTGCATTCTGTCTCTAAGTAGCTAAAAAGTGGGATGAAAATTAAGATTATTGTTATCAAGCAAATCTAGTAAATCTCTGTTGTCTCAGTTTACTTAAAGGCTACAATCTCTTGATTCTATTTACCTGTCACTGTCTGTGATAAAGATATTACTGCCAATCTCTATTACCCCCAAAGGCCTATGATATGTCAAAAAGCTGATAGTGTATCATGTTCTTCGAGATGGCTTCATCAAGGTGACATTGGTAGAGTTGAGTTGAGTGTGGCCCGGGGCCAATGTTAGAATTGGTCTTCTGTCCTGGATTTGATAATGTGTCTAAATAGTTAGTACAGGATCATTTATCTCAATAAAGACACCCCTCCAAAGACACGCTCGCGCCCTGAGACAGGAGAAGAGGGGCGAATATTCCTGGCATATTCTTTGTGGAGTGAAATGACAATCAATAATTGATTAGGCTGGTAATTAGCTTTTTAAATTACTACAGAGATGCAGAAGGTGGTTAAGCGGTTTGACACTGTCCAGGGAGAAAGGGGATTTGATAACAGTGTGTGTGTATGTGTGTGGCGTCCATTTGTGTTGAGTGTGTATGTGCGCACCTGTGTACTATTGTGCGTTTTTGAAATGTTGTGATAACCATGGGGAAGCCAGAACAAATGTAACTGCCCTACATTCAACCATGGACATTCACACACACACACACACACACACACACACACACACACACACACTGCAATCTATATCAGTACTTTGTGCTGAATCAGAACATCAGAGCCTGTTTCCAAAATATCCAACCGTCTGCTTGATGTGTTTCTATATAAAGAAATGAAAATGAACTTTTCGCCAAACACTCCCATGCAAACAGAGACACACACACACACACAAACACAGTGTGACAAACACAGTGTGAAGGCAAAACTAATTATTCATAGCGAGTGGCAAACAGATTCACATGGAGAACACATGCACACAAATACAGGGACAACACTTTGTGCTAAACATTGCTGACGTGCACCTAAACCATGGAGGGCCATAACTTGGCAACAGATGTGCGACAGAGGAAAATGTGTGTCGTCTGGTGGTTCATTATAAAGAATGAAAAAGGCACAGATAAAGTGAAAAAGAGTTTGAATGAGGTTACTTTGGGTGCAAGTTCTTGAGTTTTTTGAATATGCCAGTTTCAAACTTTGCAATCACAAAGTTGTTTTAAGATCTCAAAGGCAGAGGGTTTGAGGGTCTCAGCTAATATTCATCACACAGAGCTAACAGACATTCACGCAGAAGCTACATAAAGACCTTGTCAATTGTCAGCCTGTGTATGTGTGGGCAAAAGCTAACCTGTCAATCATTTCAGACAAGCCCTTTGATTATATCTGCACATCAATCAACGGTACATATAAACTCTACTCCCCTTGGCAAAATAAAGCAAAGAGTTTAACCTTGATTGCAGTTTGCAATGAAAAGCAGGTTTTCTCCTTGATCTTGCCCTTTATGAATGCTGTCCATCACGCCCCAGTGTACAGTCAAGCTCCCGTCCTTTTGTCTGGGGCATGAAATCACAGTCTCTTCATTTTAGTGTTGACAGCGTGAACCAACTCACAGACCACCTGACATGACATAAATTTTAAATGTTATTTGTGTGGGGTGTGTTTTTTCTTTGCTTTTTCTGTTGCTGTTAAATAGACGTGTCTGTGAAGAGATAAGAGAAAATCATCATAAGACACAAAACACGACGGTGAATTAAATTCCAAAAGGGTTCCTTTAAGATTTTATCATCTTTGTGCTAACACTTTGCTTACCAAACTGTCACAGCAAAGACTGAATCAACAGGAGACAGAGGGACAAATACATCAGTATTAAGAGTCAAAGTCACACTGAGTACATTGCATATGCACAAGGACAATGACTTGGTGAGTCTGGTGTTCCTTTAAGGTAAAAAATCACAAGTTTATGCAATAATTAAGGACTCAAAGGACATGGAGCACCTGAGAGTCCAACCCCACTTTGATGGTCTATCCATCTCATTTGCTCAGGGTGTGTGTGTGTTTGTGTGTACTATTTTATAAACTGAACCACAGGAGCATTAACTCTCCCACCTTTGAGCTAAAGCTGTGACTGTCTATTTATCATGAGTGTCTCTGTAAGCCTAATCTTTAAAAACCCAAAGGTGGAGTTTTAGTTCAGCAACCATTTATAGCAGAAAGGAGCTGTTTCAGATGCAGAAATGAGCTCATTGCTCATTACCCATGGGATTTTTTAATTTTTAATTTTTTTGGTTAAGTAACATAAAGCTACGGAGTGATAGGGAGCATCAGTGGATGCATGTCTTTTGATGTGCAGCATATGAAGTTGGTTCTTCACCGTAAGTATTAATAAGGCAGATCAGAAATTTTCTGCAGGATTGAGACAAGGTTAGTGTTGAAAATTTGCAAGCGTAGCAGTGGGAGAGAAGTTTCAAAAATGGAGATTAAGTTAACATTATGCAAATTTTAGAAGTCTGGATCAAATGTTCTCAAATGGAGCGTCTGTCTGATTGACATCTTCTCCATAAGCTCCCATCAAACTTTCCTCTGCCTCATCAGAAAGGGAAAAAAAAAACATAATGGAGGAGAAACAGATCTTGTCCAGGTTTCCCATTATCTCTGATGAATCTCTTTTTAGCACAGGGAAAATCTAAAACATACAGAAATTGTAGAAGTTGAAAGTGAAGGAATGGAAGAGAAAGTGTACTGAAGTTAATACTCCTGTGGTACTTGTAATGCTGGCCAATGTGTCATCAGTTTAGCAAATGGCAGAACTGTCCACACACACTCCATGTCCTTGATAGGTCATAATAGTCACTATTGCATAGTTTTCAAATGTGGAAAGTCTTAGCCTTTTCTAAATTCAAGTCAGTGAAACCATGTCTCGTGACAGTTTGGAGTCCAATCATAGTCCAGTATCCATCTCACACTAGTGAAAAGTGGAAACTTGAGACCAGTGCACACAAACAGAGAATGGACATATCAGTCAAGTGGGAGACATTTTGCATGCAGCAGTGAAACAAACCATGTTTGCTTATTGACATATTCTGGATTTGTCAATGAAGGAGCAGCTGTAACTGTGCTTTTAAGACTACACTATTACTAAACTATTAGTTTAGCTTTCTTGCACACAACCATGTTATATGCAATTTGTTATTCAAAGTGTGTGTTTTCATGTCTGGAGGGCTTCTTTAAGGAAATGAACCAGGTAAAGGGTTCCGTTAAAGCCATTTTATAGCTTATTCTAAAATCCTAAACCACCCGGATGTTTTCATTCCTTTGTGCTTGACAAGGAGGCCAACAGCAAACAGCAAAGCTCTGCTAAGCTGGTCTTCAGCTCTGTTAAGCCTACAACAAATGGAATTCAAAAAGAAGAGTCTATAACAGCTGTTAGAGTGCATTGATCCAAGTATTTAATCCATGCCCGTTGATCTGTAAATTTTGTCATGTTTTTTTAATGATGATCTACAAGGAACATGCTACTACAGACTTTGAGTTGGCTCTGTCACTGTAAATATGATGGTAGAAAGCTTGAATTTCTGTCATCACATTTGTTTGACTAGATGTTTCACCATGGTGAAGAATGCTGTATTCTTTGTTTTTCTAGTGGTGGTTTTTCAAAAGTAGAACTGTATGCAGTAGAATTTCAGTGCTTGTTTCAGCATAAAGAAAGCATGAAGCAGTAATTCTAACCAAAGTCCAGGGGGTGCAGTTTAGCCAGTTCACTTCTGTCCAATTACAGCGACAGCAGTGCCTCTCAGTCTCCTAAAGTGATAAGAGTGCTCGTTACTGTGTGTTCTGAGCCTATTATTTCCTGCCCTCATTTCCAGTCACAAATAGCTCAAATGCCAGTGATATGTTTGCGGTGTCATGTTGTTTTACCCCTGTTGGCCATGGGGTGGCAACACAGAACCAGATATCTGTCTTCACCATCTTATCAGTACAGTTTGTTCCAACCGCCCCCTTTCTTCTCCCTCTCTCATCTCCCTGTATCACTGACTTCTGATCTTCTGATAATTTTCATTTTAACAAAATCCCATTAGCTGTACTGGCATGTATGGAATAACACTAGTATCATTATTACATTTTAGAACATCACATCAATAACATGAGTATTGAAATCACACAAAAAGTGACTCTTAATTCAGCAAGATTAAAACATTACAGTCAACATAAGAATCTTAATCTGATATAAAGAATTCAAATTCTGCTAATTCTTGATATTTAACAACAGATTAATTTGTTAAATCCACATAGTGCGCAGTGTCTGGTACAACAGGACAAAATATGAGCATACTTGACTTTGGCGCCATCAGAGACAAGAGAGAATAAGCCAAAATTCAAACAAAGCCCAGACACATGTTCATATAGTTGAAAGAATTCTTTTTTTTTCTCTTACTTTTGTACATAATACTGCTGCGAGTTCAGTTACATGTGACCACTGACACCAAATTTCCCAGGGCCGCCCTTTCAAGGAGCTGGCTGCTAAGACATTTTGCCAGCTCAGTTGAGCAGCAGGGGAGGTAATGGCACTGAAACTTTCTGTGAGCTGCAGTGTCAGCTTTCCACTTGGTCTATTAGGCATCTGTCGAACACTACAGACAGCTATCAAATCTGCAGTGAAGATGATAATTCGCTGCCTGCGTTGTTTATTTCATAAGAATTGGTGTTTTATGTGCTTGTCTTTTTTACCACCCGCAGCTTTAATATTTTGAGCTACATCTCCCTAGAGATTTAGTCCCACATGTGTTTTGCAAACAATCACACCTAACAAACAAATATGTATTATTCAGACACATACAGGAGGCTAAATAAAAATCCTACCCTAACAGGCTTTTAACTATTAGGCAGAATTAATGTCTTGTATGACAGTAACCTGGACACAAAATACATATACAAATACATGTTTTTTTACATTCTCACAACACCCGTGTTACCCATTAGACATTCAGAGTTGTAGTATCATAGAGTCAGAATGACTTAAAATAAGTTACCATTCAACAGAAAATGCCCAATGAAAGATAAAAGTAAAGTCCAAGAAGAACATTGTGCTACATGCTTTATGTGTGCTGACTGGCTTCATGAGGATATTTTATTTTTTCCACATGGGCTTTTTGTAGACTGTTTGTTAGAGACCTGGATTCTGTTACTGCACAACAATATGGAGCAGGTAGTAGGGGAAACCAGTTATTCAGTGTGTACACATATATTGTAATACATACACTGAAATGTCTATTTGGAAAATGTAATACTGTATATGAGGACGTGCTAGTTAGCTGGCTGGATAGCTAACCTCTAAATTGTATAGAATGCTTATTTTGGATAATATCCTCTTGAACGTATCGAAGTTAAAGCACGCAATGTCTATCTACAAACCTATGATCGACTCGCACCTATGATCACTCGCCATTATCATTCTTATTGATGTTGAGAGTGGTGACATCATTTTCAAGCACAGCTCCACCCAACTTCACCTTGAGCAAAGACTTAAGAGGAAAAGTGCAGGTGTAAATGATAACATTAAAGAAGGCTCTGTTCCATTTAAGTGTCCCATTAAGTCATAACAGTGACTCAGTGATTCACAGCAACAAGGTCCTGGATCTGGAACACCTAAACAGACTGCAGCCATTATTAATTAATGTTATTACTTATACCTGTGGTTTTACTGCTACAACGTGTCCAAACATCTGCTGTGTCCTATGGAGTCAAGTTATTTATACAAGGGATGAACAATAAATGGATGGGCTTTATCTCCACACACACACACACACACACACACACACACACACACACACACCAAAACAATATATCTACAAACATTATTGTCTTATATTCATAATTGTAGCTGTAATTGTAGCTGTAATTAATTATATGTAATCAAAGTAAATTTACAATGGATGTGGCCCATTCACAGTGTCCCAGCAGTGAGTTAGCATGTAGAATATAAACACTAGAACACCTATGAATACACAGCAGTCATTATTAATGTCATTAATGCTCCAGCTGTGACATGCCAAAAAGGTCACTATAACAGTGACAAGTTTCCTGCTTTAACAGGTGTAACAAAACCAGCATGGGGATAAGGGAAATGTCAGCCAATCAATCACAGTCTGAGCACATCCGCTCTGCCCTGAGGAGAGGTCTAAAAAGACGAAATAAAGCTTAATTCAACTGATGTGTAAGTTAGGCGTATTGTTGGTTAGGACTGACATCAGTGGTTATTTCAGAGCACAATAACTTTTAGTTCTGTAAGGAATGAAAACTCAGGATGCTTGAGCAGTGAAGCAGCGGTGCTTCTTGTGTTATTTGGTTTCCAAGGCTGAGGGCTCAGCTGTGTAATAATACACCTTCAAAAAGAGACTGCCATTGTTCAAAATGTTACATTCATTATTCAGACAAGGGGTTGCAAACACACCACAGGGAGGAGATGTGGAATGAGTGGGTAGAGCAATGGAGGGTAAGAGATTTTCCTTCCTTAGGAAGGCAAGTTTTTGCCTTGAGAAAGACAAACTGCGGTTGAAAAGTCGGGTTGTACAATAAAATCATTGGAGCTTAGTGTGTGGTGTATTAAATATATGACATTGCCATGACATATACTGAAAGCACCCTATCGTTGGTGGATTTACCAGATGATGCACCTGGTGGACGTCCCTGACTTCATCATAATCCATAATTTTTGTCACAAGAGCAATCCTTTTCTGTATTTTTCACAAGACATTTTCACAGAATCTCCTGAAGGACACTTGCAGATGCAGCTCAAACTGTAAACATCCAGTCTGCTTACAAAAGATTATCCATCCATCACCATCCATAATGTTGTTGTTTTCACACTGTCAATAATATGGTCAATATCGTCTCATGTTGTTTGTAATTAATAATTCTTAACTAAGAGAGGAGGAGAGCTTAACAGCCATGACGGTAAAGGGTCAGAAGTTAGAAGTATACAGTATCAGCAGGCCTTTGTCACTGCAGATATTCTGACTTGAGCCAGCATGTTTGATACCAGGATGCTGGCAGTGAAGCAGAAAAATGGAATTCAGCCATCAATGATTGTATTATTTACCCCTGTTCTTTGATCACCTGTGTCACACCAGTGTCTCCCATGAAAAAGGTATAGAAGAAAGCCAGTGTGTATGCTCTTTTCATGCTTTAGCTAGAAAAGTTAATCTTCATTTCACAAATTAAGACTTTTCTTCCTCTCTCTTCTCTCTTTCAGTCTCTCTCTCTCTCTCTCTCACACACACACACACACTCCCTCAGCCATCGGTGTGTTCACATTCATGTTCCTTTCATTACAAATCTCAGCAGGAGCTGAACACATTTTTGATCATTTCCTCTGCAGAATGTGTGTTTAATGTGTGTGTGTGTGTGTGTGTGTTTACAGTATCCATATACAGAATTTGTATGTTTATGTGCACCTGTATGTGTGTGAAAGATTGTTCTGTTACTGCTGCTCTGCGGGGTGTTTTTCATATAAGCAGGCTTTTTCGTACTTCACTAAACACAGGCTGATTAAATGAATGAAAATGACATTAGTGTATATTTTTCATTCTCTCTATCTAGGTGTGTGGTATAGCCTCATTATCTCACTTTTGAGAATGATTTTAAAAAGTTTGAGCTAATTCAGCTTGATGCTTATTAAACTGAAAACACCCCTCTGCCCTTGCTGAGAACTCCTCTTGTTGTGGTCTAGTTGTGTGTGTGTGTCTGTGTATTTATACATTTGCAATATTAATAAAAATGTCTATGCAAATATGTGTGTTTGTATGCTTGAGCACTGTATTTATATAAACAGTATATTTGTGTGTTATTTGTGTGTGTGTAGAGTCTGTCAGTGAATGCTATGCTAATTATTCCCATATTGAATTGACTGTACGTGTTTCTAAGTGAATAACTGAAGTGTACTATATGTATTTCAACTGGGTCCATGCTTGTGTGCAGTCATACTCGTGTGAACAGGGTAAAGGGGATAAAGAGATAAATAGAAAAGGGAGAGAGAGATGCAGAAGAATAAAAATGACAAGTGCCAAATGTCTTCATTAAATTCTCATCTCTGGAGTGTTTCATTCTGTCGGCCTCTCTAAACTTTTAATAGCATTCAGTGAGTCTCTGGATCTCTGTCTCTGTGACAGCCTCTCTCATTTTCTCCATCTGTATCTGCAGTGTATTTTACTGACTTTCTGAACTTTGTTTGTCTTTTACTGTGTTTAGTTGTGTTCCAACTAAACCTTAACCATAGTGATAGCAGATCAGAAAATAGAAAATAGTTATAACATTCATTTTTTGTCATGGATTTTCAACAGTTTTGCAAAGCAGTGACAATGTTGTCGTGAGGATATATTAGCTAGATTGTTGTCAGATTTTAAAATGTTTCCATGTGTTGTTGAGGAAAGCAATGACAAACAATGAATTTGTTGTTGAATTTGTAGGAAAATCTCAAA
Source organism: Lates calcarifer (assembly GCF_001640805.2). Lineage (NCBI taxonomy): Eukaryota > Metazoa > Chordata > Actinopteri > Centropomidae > Lates > Lates calcarifer. The sequence continues at coordinate 20,305,410 of NC_066837.1, read as the reverse complement.
TAAAGACAATGAGAAAGTTCCATGTCACATTTTAGCAAAATGCCTTCTTCAGGGTAAGATACAGCAATCACATGACTAGTTTTTATGTTAACTATAGGACAGAAATCACAAATCACAGCAATCAACTTGAGGCCAATGAAGTGACAGAATCACACAAGTAACACATTAGCTACTGATCCCTGGCTTAAGCCCTTAAGTGTATCTGCCAATCTGCCCATAAAATTTTATCATAAATCTTTTGAGTTTTTCACATATTGTGAAGACACAATGACAAAGGAAACAACAGTGATAAGATAAAACCTCCATGACAGAGTAAGTATACCAGTCTTATTTCTTCATAACTTGACTTGGGTTTTTAAGTTAGAATCAATGAAACAAATCCAGGTTAATTGAGAAATCAGGGTATGAACTGATGTCTGAGCAAACAGCTATGAGCCGTCAGTCTCCTTATCTCCGCACCAACTATACACATAACTAAACGGAAAAAGGCTGAGAGAGAGAAAAGCAGGCTAATGTGATATATACTCACCTTTCACTCATAGATCCAATCTAATATGTGTATTTTAAGGCAAAAATCTTACCATAGATTCAAGCAATAAGCCTCTCAACAAAGTGTTGTACAATGATTTAAGAGGACACGCTATTGCAGAGCACACAGAATAAAACTAAAAGCTTGGCCTTGAATTACAAAAAGGCAGAGAAACACCATGGTTTGAAAACAGAGAGACTATAAATATTGAATACGTATTTTATTTTTCATGAGTGATATCAAAAATGGTCGCTAAGCAACATGGTCTGTTTGACATTCCCAGGATGATTCAAGAAAATTTGCCTCTAAATTATTGGTTTGTCCTGTTCTTTTTATATTTTCCTTTTCTTCAAAAATGTAATACATAAAACATCATACCCTTAAGTACATGGGTGATGATTCCAATTCTCAACTATTATTATTATTTTTTTACTTTTAAGCAGTCTAAATGGAAGGGTGAGTTTTCCTTTTAAACTTTGGTTTCCTTGCCATGGTATTAGGTATTCAAACTGAACAAATATTACAGGTCTTCATGTCTCCATCCTTCTGGTTCAAATATAGAGGGTGGGGGAGAGTCCGATGAGAAAGAACAGTCTAATGTCAGCACTGAGGATATGATCAGTGGTCTTCACTCTCTGAGTGTATTTCACAACAGGGCCATTTCAACTTTAGCTGCCTATAGTCAAAACTCTAGGTGCTGATCAAACTGCATTCAACAAATAATATGGGGTTCTGTTAAGCTTTGCAGTGCTTTCCATTACATATTTTTCTTTCCCTTGCATGAAATTACAATTTACAAGGGTAAATCCTTGTAAAGAAAAAAAATCCCCCAGAGAAGAATACCATACAAGTCAGTCTTGCTTCAAATGACTGAAAGTACTGTAATCTGATGGTCTGTTTGGATGATGATGCTGTTATTTCCAGCATGACAGAACAGGGGAAGATTTTCAGTCAGAAAATAAGCCCTGTAGGCAAACACTTCAGTTACCCTTCTTCAGAGAAATCTGTCACTGGCTTATTGGGGTTAATTCTTATGTAACCATCCCATTTTAATAATTGCACAGGTAATTTAATGTCACTGATTTGTTTGGAGTTTGGAAACTTATTTGAATTCTCCAAATTATGTGTCTATTTTTGTGGCTCAGTGGGGTCAGTGGTTTGATCCCCAGCTCCTCCTGCACAGCAGAACCCCAAACTGCTTCCAATGGTTGGTATTGTACCTTCCTGCCATTGGTGTGTGAGTGTCTGTGCATGAATGAAAACCAAATTGTAAACCACTTTGGATAGAAGTGCTATATAATGCATATACCATTTATTGAATGAGTGTTAGAGTCTGTTTTCAGTGTTATATTTTTGAAATATTTCACCATATTCTACTATCTTATGTTCATTTTTTGCTGCTTATGCACACAAATTAATGCAGACACAGTGAACTCACTAAGCTATTTCCACATTGTCCCTGCATTCAGACTGCATAACCAATTCTATTTTATTTATTCTGTTCTATGCAAGTGAAATGCAGCTTGTTTATTATATGTCACCACTTCTGCATATGGACAGACACCTACACACACACACACAGTCTTACTGACTGACAGACCACAGTGACAGACACACACTCGCCTCTTTGTCAGCAATCAATACACTAAATTAAACAGCAATCCAGGGGATTAAATGCCCCTGCATATGTGTGTGTGTGTGTCCTTAAACCCAGTATTTTGGCAATGTAAGACAGGAGGTGATGTAACTACTAGGAGAGGCTACAACCCATCTCAGCCACACAACTACTTCTGTTTCAGCTGCAGGCTCTACACACACACACACACACACACACACACACCCACCACCACACCACACACACACCACACACACACACACACAGGGGATATTTCCTGTAGACTTACTCTAACTTTAACCTTAACTACTAATTGCCAAACCCTAACCATACCCAAACCTCAAAACTCATCTTAAAATTTCATGATTTACATTTTGGGGACTTGCTTTTTGTCCCCATGAGGAAGACGAGTCCCCATAATGTGACAGTGTAAACAGATCCAGGTCCCCACAACATGAGGAACCTAGACCACACACACAAACATACACACAGATGGAATAGCATGCAGATGTACACACAGACACACACAGACCTACACATTTTTGTTTTCCCTCTCTTTCAGTCTTACACACACTCTCTAATGGCCTAGTTTCAAACTGCTGAATTAAGGACTTTGGTGACTTACAGTCTCTTTGTGTTCTCTGAGAGACAGCTGTGGGAGAGCAGACAATCATCATTCTTCACACCACCCAACACACACACACACACACACACACCACAAAAATATCCCCGTTCTTCCCTTTTTATGTCTGATAGTGCCAGTCTGTTTGTTAGATAGACAGAAATAAGATCAGACTTATTTTTAACCTCGCTGATGTCAAACAAGGTTGCCCTAATTTGGCTTCACACCTTCCAAATGACTTCAGAAAGTGAGGAGACATCCTTTATTTGGTGGACTTCAGTGTAATTTTAAACTGAATCCCACCAGGGATGCAGGGATTGCAGGGTTTTTGAAAATACTTATGATGCGATCTAACAGGCATCTTATACAAGACCCACTTGATCCATGTGTCAAAAACTTCTTCGAAAATGAGAATGATAACATTTTTACCGGCTGAGCTTCAAACGAGTGCAAAAGGGGTGAGGGTGGCAGGTTTTTCAATGGTAGAGGTGGATACAGTAGAATAATGGAAGATATTTCTCATTGTGTGTCATTTTAGAATGAGCAAGGGACTAGTGTATCAGATATGCTTAATCTGAATGCTTTCTCATGTATAGAAAGGGCTGAAAAATATACTCATCTTTGTATACATATAGCTTTTTTCTTTTGAAGGACAAGTGCTTTGAGACATAGTAAAGGGAAAATTAACGATTTCAAAAAAATAAAAGACACTAAAATAACATAATTGCAAGTAAAGCAGCTTAGTGCTGTCCTCTTGGGGCATTCAGTATCTACAGGTTATGCTGAGTAAATGCAGTACAGTCAATCATCTTGTATCTCATACCTATTTGTAAGGCAGTGAAAGTAAACATAAAATATCAGTTTTTATGACTGACCTCTTAATAAATTCAATACTGACTTACACTTTGACAACCATTTCATTTAGTTTAGTCTAGAAAGTTATCACAAATTTATTTGTGCGTTCTTAAACATTAATCATAAACACTGAGCTCATTAAAGGAGTGCAAGAGTCTAATGGTGAGATCATTACACCTCCGTGAATTACCTGTTTCAATGAAACATGATGTTTCTGCTGGTGTGAAATGTATCACAGCTTCCTTATTCTGTGCCAGTCATTGGACCTTGTACCCCTCTTCCTATTTTGTGTGTCTGTATGAGCTTTTGTACTCCTATTCAGGGCCAACTTTATGTAATGGATTTCAAAAGAGAGCACTACTGGGGGAAAATGACAGCATTACTGTTAGCTCTTTCTTTAGAAAATGAGCTATTACAGGTTGGGTCTGGTGTGTCCCAGAGACTGGCATTTCTCAACACACTGAAGTGCTTTATTCAAAGATTTATTCTGTTGGTTTGGTTTGTTTGGGCAGATGCGATCAGTGCTATTCAAATAGAGGCACCAAATCAACACACTAAGATGGCTGAGAAATGCAAATTTTGGTCATTTTGGAATTTGAAGTTAGAAATCCACCAACACCAAAAGAATTTACCAAAAATACAAGACTGTATGGGAAAGTTGTCATGTTTTAAATGCTTGCACAGACTGTCTGCTTAACATTGTTTTGTTTTAAATGCTTGCATAGTACATGCATCCTGCTTTGCAACATCTCTGCATCACTCCTTTTTATCCATTTCATGTTTTGCTGATTTTATTCTGTTCTGATATCACATGTTATTTGTTCTACAGTTGTTTGAATCGCTAATCTAACATCCAATAAAGGGTCAAAGTCTTTGGCTGACACTGGCACGATCAATGTGCTAGAACAAAGTTTGGCATATTTGGTTATTTTATTGATGATTGCCACAAACACATGAGTGTCTGATGTTTGTCATGATTCGCAAAAATCATTAAACCTGATGTTGACGATGTCCAGAGTCCATGGAACCTGTCCTCTCTCTTAGTTTCCTTGAAATATGGTTGCTTGAAAATGAACAAACCAAATGTAAAAATGCAACGAGGTAAAGACAAGATTTCATCCTTTCATGTCACAGCCATCCTCTTTTCCCCATTTCATGCATTGGTGTTTGATAGAGGGCAGCCAGCAGCGACCAGCCCTCTCAGCCTTTCAAGTGACACTCTGCAGTGTAACCCTGGAGAAGGCAGAGCCATCAAGGACTGTGACGGATGATGAGAAAGAGTTCTCAGTGATGGATCTGGATCAGGATATGTTGTGACACATTGTACAGGGCTGCTGACACAGAAATCCCATTCCCTGACACACACTCACACACACATACAACATACACACACATGTATACATGGATACACACATTGAGGATGACAGAATCAACCCATTGTCTCATCTCTCTCCGGCTGTGCTTTTTCAAGCGTGTCTGCAAGCTAGAATAATCTGTGTGTGTGTGCCCCCCACACATACATGCACACCTGCAAACTTGCATGTGTGTTGGAGTGTCTCCTGTGTTCAATCTCACGCCATCAGGTTGTAACATCAGCTCCCACTTTAGGGAACACAACTGTCAGCTTCACAATAAAAGCCCCCTTCTGCCTTTTTGATTTGTTTGGATACTGCCTAAGCCTGTTATATAAGACTCTCCTGGCGTTCTTTCTTTTCAGCCTCTGTCTTTTCAGTCCCGCCTGCAGGTATTTCTGAAGGAGGTTCCTCAAACAAAGAACAATGCTGAATGTAGAGGGAATAACCACATCAGAAATCTTTTGTTTCTGTTTCTTTAAGCAAAATACAATAGAAAAAGGGAAGTGAAAGTCAAAAAAAAAAAAAAAAAAAAAAAAAAAAAAACCTTTGGGCGAGGTTTACTTGATCTTTCTTGTCATCTACATTGGGGAGGAGTGGGACAGCCCCAAGGGTAAACTCTATCTCTTAGGAAAGATGAATTAAGCACACCTCCATTCAACAGTCTCTAAAACAAAACGGAAGGCCATCATAAGGAAAATAAATGAACCTGTGGCTGCAACTACAAGTAGTTAACATAGTTATCATAGTTAGGATTTTCAAGGTGTCCAACACTGGACTCCTAATTTTTGCATAACTTTGTTTTTGAACTCACTGTCAGGTTGTCAGTACTGTCTAAGCTCCCTGAGAAGTGGCTAAATGAAATACTGTGAGCTCCAAGATGAGATGAAAAATTAATGATCCCTTGGCAAAGAACATTATATAAACAAGAACGGAGCAAATGCAGCACTGAAGTTAAAGCAACAAGTTAAAGCAACAGAATATATATATATATATATATATATATATAAAATCAATAATAATATATAATATAATATAATAATAATGTCTTTGTTAATGGATTTAAAGGCAAATAGGGATTTACACAGGTACAACCTGCAGCATATATGCAGGGTCTTGGAGATGTCCTGAGGAACATATGGATAGAAATGTGTCCATCTGTAAATGTTTTCCTCATTATCTGACCATATGGTTCCTCTTGAGTGGCCACAAACAGGGTGATGGGTGTTATCTGAAATGGTGTGTTGGCCAGGAAACACACCTTTGAATCCCAGAAGAAAACACTTTACAACACACCAAAGTTATACTGTTATAGTTCAAACTATGGGCTGCAGAAAAATGTTCTTTTCTCTTCATTGCACAACTCACACTGTGCCAAAATGTCAATACAAGGTCCCAAAAGATGTAAACTTTCTCTGAAATCTCTGGTACACTTCTCCTTCAAGTGTTAGCTTTTCAGACTTTAAAGATGAGCAATACAGATGTATATGCAGCTGTCAAAGCACATGCAGGTTTGCAAAAGACATCAAGAGTTAACTTAACCTGGTCTAACAAATCACTATGAGTCAAGTAAAATGATATATGAAATGAATGGAAAAAACACAGGAAATAAAGCAGCAAACTTATGTTACAAAAACTGGAGGAGGCCTTCAGTGAGGCAACTCAAGAGTGATTCTCAATAAACATTAAAACACACACTGGCATGGAGATAACAGGTCTCCCTCCACTTTTGGTTGGAAATTAACACTTTGCTAGAAACCTGGCCTCACTCAACCTTAGCCAATCTTTAATTTACAAGTGTAATACTCTGAAAACATCTAGATGATGACACTCAGAATCGTTGTGGCTTATCCTCTCCTGACTTATGTTTTTATATATTTTCTAAGCTTGATGTCCTATGTTCTATCTGTACTCAGTGGCAGCAGACTCACAAATGCAACACCTTAGGCTGTTTTAATTTACTGCCATTGTTAGTCTGAGTGTATCCTTGAAGTTAAAGTAACAGTGAGATATTGGTTGCTTGTGTCATACTTATTTAAGTTGAAAAAAATGAATTGTTTGGAAGCCTTGTCCTTGTCTCTAACCAAGAAAGAGAGTTGGAGTGGACTGCTGTCAGTCACAGGCAAATGTGGTATTAATGAGATAATCAGTGGTTGCCAGTAAATGCTTTGCCAAAACAAGAAGCCACTTTGTTCTTTATTTCCTTTTCCTCTGTAAGTTGGGTCACAAAAGACCTCTGTGCACATCTTCAGGAAGTAGCAGTTTAAATTAGCAAAGCCTTAAATCATGTCTTTGTCTCTGGTTTAATATCAGATAGGGCACTTCAGTAGAGATTTACTCCACCTCTAATGATACCTCAGTGGCAAAGTGTGTGAGACTCCATGCTCTGTAAGTGGGAGGGCTGCTGGCAATTTGAGGTGCACTGCTCTATCAAAGATCCCCACTCTCACTTCCACCCCACATTTTTCACAATGGGTGGAAAACACTTGTCACATAAGAAGAGGCTAGGTGTAAGAATCTGCTATAGCAAGTCAGGTTCTGTTGTAACAAACACAGGCCCCAGTGTTCACTTTCAAGGATAACCAAAGGACGCAAAACAATAAGGGTTTCAGTATCAGACATTGCAATTAGTGTCAAGAATTTAAGAAAAAGAGATTAGCATCCTTAGCCATAGCACATATTAGTTTCTGCTCACCGTCTTATGCAAAATTCTTTCAAATAAACCAAGGGCAAAGATAAAATTCATTTAATCGTATCATTGTGACAAAACTATTTGGCTTTCAGAATTAAAATGATGCTCATGAAGTCTTTCTTCGTTTCTCCCTTTAGCCGCAGAATACATTGAAAAGGTATTTTATCTTTAGGGCCTTTAAATGCTGGTCATGATCCATGGAAAAGAGGACTGCAGGAACTTCTCTCAGCACTTATTGTACATATTTAATGCATAGTCACTGTATTTGTATATTCATGTGCCAGACTGTCTGTGTGAGTCCTTGTGTATACGTGTCCTCATGTCTCTTGTTTAGCAAATAGAGGGTGAAATTTGCTTTTTGTGTGTCTATGTTTACTCCAGTGCAAACAGGGAGTGTGTGTTTGTTTTCTTATCAACTTCGCGTGAGCGTGCGTGTGTGTGAACAAGGTTGTAATTAAACCCAAATCCATTACATTACAGTGGGGAGGTTTTCAGGGGGGTTCATCTCTACAAAGGCGCCGCTTACACCTCCTCCTCCAATCCTTTTTAATTTGACGGATATGTTTATCCATTTTCGTGATAAATTGCACACAATACATCCCTGGTGCTCACACAAATGAAAACTGTAATTAGAATTGACGCAGTGGGTTTTGACTATTCATGAAGGCATCATTGTGCATTTTGTTTCTCATACATACCTAATTCATAGTTGACAGAGGGCATAGGTGTCCAGCACTTGACACAGATGAGATTCATCACAAAAAACATGTTAGCTCTGCTTGTCCAACCTTCATGCATAACCCAAACAGATTATAAAGTTTAATGCAGAGAGAAGATGTTATGCTCATGAGGAGAATGTGCTTTCACAGTCCTTTAAACAGGTTGCAACAGTGATGTGGGGACAAATCAAATATTGAGTAAGCCATGAATTCCAAATAATTACCAGTAGTAAGATAAATATGCAACAAAATGAACACAACAGAGGACATATCTCCTTTTGACCTATGGAGATATGGGCTTTTTGATATCAACACAACAATAAGAGAATAACAAATAAGCTGTGATTGGATTGTGGTGCCCAATGTAAAGACCAATTCTCTTGCTAGATTTAAATACTGTCTACATTGCACATGTTATTTTTGTTCGTTCAGTGTGACTTTGATAGATGCTCAGCTTGTATACATTACCATTTTCTTTCACGGCAGACAGGAAACAAGGGGAGGAGAAAGACAGAGAGGAATGGCATGCATCACAGGTCTGTGGGCATGTACAGTGCAATGAGAGATGTTGCACTTGCTGTACGTTATGCACTCCTCAGCTATCAGGACACCCATTGGAATGACAAATGACAAAACGCAGATTTGTCAACCAAAACTACTTTGCGTCATCATCTGCAGTGTTTGTGCAAATAACTTCAAGTGGAGATAATTTTCTTTTAGTATTAGCCTAGAGTCTTTACTAATAACAGTAAAAATCACCACATTAATAATAAACTTGATAAATGTCATGACTCAGCACTTTCTTACACAATTAAGTGCTTTACAAACAACGGCAGTTACAAAACAGAGACGTGATGAAGACAAAGGGCTACGCATGAAAAAATGTAGACATTAAAATACATTTTCCCAGACAGCATCACAAAAATGACTTTTTTTGCTGGGACCAGTTCAGTTGTTTTGTTTCACACATCAAAGCTGCAGAAGACAAAGAAGACATGACACACAAGGGATTTCGCTAAAACTTTAACTTGTTTTCCACCCAGACACCAGGAAAAACATCCACCCATCTATTTAAAATGCCCAGTCTTAAAGAATTAAGGTCAAAATCTAAGATTATAATATAATTATCAATATTATTATCATTTTTAGTAGTAGTATTGCATCTTTGTAACTACCCCACTCCATCTTACTTATGGACGGAACAGTGGTATAGTGCTTTTATTGCATTTTACCAGATTCCCCTGTAGGAATGTATTTGTGAAGAATATAGCTCTCTGCCATAATCCATCTTTAAAACTGCTCTCTTATCTTGTTTACACCAGGATGCAATGTCTCTCTCAGAAAACCATGTGGAAAAAGGAAAACAAAAGTTGTAAGGTAAAAACTATTGTGTTTTCTAGCGTACATCTTTAAAATGCCAATCCATCTTTGCTATTGCTGTGATCTATCCATGTTATGTCTGCCTGTGGTACTATGACAACAACATGCAAGATGCTCTCTCTCTCTCTCTCCCTACCCAAATATAAAACTGAAATTTATCAAAAGAAAATACAAGAAAAAGTCTTAAAAGAAACCATTTGTAGAACTCAGGCAAGTTTGAAACCTTAATGAGAAAGTTTTGCAGTGGCAGCAGGAAACGTGGAAGACTTGACACTAACTACAGCTGTGCTGAGATTAATTATTGCTATTTTTCCTTAAGGGGACAAAGCAACCAGGCAAGTCAAGGCTCATTTCAATTCAAACAAAGACCTCTATAACATTAGCACTGACTTATATATTCTGTAAGAGTCCACGCAATTCACAAGTCAAGATGATGAAAAGAAATGCCTGTGCATGTAAAGGAAGATGAGAAACGCCCACTCCAGCCGTGAGGGTGGACATTTGCCATATGACTATTATAACGTGATGACAGCTTTCAAATGTCTGTATGTTGCACATCTGTATGTACATTTGTACTCTTGTTGGCCTTTAGATGTACTGGCTGCCACTGCCGATTTATCAAGAAGGTATTTCAAGTGATTGGGAAGCATTTTGCAGAGAGGGGCGGCATTGAAAATCTGCTGTTGAAACCGCATCTGCATTTCAAAGCAGATGAGATCAAGTAGTGACCAAAAGAAAAATGATAGATATAAAACAGGCAGTTAAAGAGTGAAAGTGGGGTAGGTCATTCTTTTAAAAGTTTTTTTTTTCTGTGCAAACACTTGCAAAATGTAGCAACAAATTTCAGATATTCAGAATGCGTCATGATGTGTTGACATGTGATGTCACATTATTGTAAAATAAAGGCAATTATTCAGTTTGGTTTAAAAAAAAATTGTTTTCAAAGCAAATTTTAATGTTGAATTAACTTTGTTGCTGTTATTGAGGCCAGTCTTATCAAACCAGGTCAAATAACAAAAATGGAAAATCTGCTATTGTATTCTTATTATGAAATTCGTTATAAGAAAATAAATCTGTTTCACACTCATTAAGCAAGCCACTCTTTTCAAATTCTGAGTTCTAACTAGTGCAATCAGCTGAATTCCTTCAAAATAAACTGGGTTGGGAATGAAGCCAAAGTTCCCATATCTGTAACACAATTTTTTTTCAGCCTCACTCTGAAAGTATTACAGGAGATTGAGGGAATGAGGGGAGAACAAAATGAAGTAACATGCAGACAAAGTGAGTGTCACAGCTGGAGGAGAAGCTAACTTGACCAACAATGCTGAAAATGGCCCTACTGCTGCTGCCAAAATATCATGACATACAGAATAAAGATGAAATATCTCACCTGAGGGTGTTTTTGGCATTCCAGTTTTTCTCATTTTTATCTGTAAATGTCACCCTTTTTGTTTGTTTTACATAGGGGAAATTGACTTTGTATAGTAAATGGGGAGTCAAAACTTGTTACAGTGAATACTGCTTTGCTTTCCCTACATTTAGATAATAACAAGCATCAACATATAATCAGCATGAAACAGTGGAAGAATGTCTTCAGTTTTCATTTGCTTTGAGATTGTAATTCTCATCATTGTATTTAGCCTTTGAGGCAGGCTTTTCTACTTTTGTCCTGAGATACAAAAACAATCTATGTGGATTAATTATTCATGAAAAAGTGTCCAGTTGTTGTTAACTATAAACTGGGACACAGATATTATTCAGATGGACATAAAACACAGCTAGGAGTCTACAACTATGCTATCTGCAATGTTTAAAGCAGCGTTTAAAGCTAAATGTTAACACTGAAAATGACAGTGCTTGTGTGCACGCTCACATGTTCTCTATATTAGCATGCTAACATTTTCTAATTAGAACAAAAAGTGTTACATTTGAGGCTGATAGGAATTCTAACGTTTGATATTTGGTCACAAACAAAGAAACAAAAAAAAAAATTGGACTTTGCAATCACACTAGTGGAAAAGGTAAAAGATCACCAAAGTTACTACAAATCCCTCTGAGGGGCACACTGATAAATTTACCAAATTTCACAGCAATCCATCCGATAGTTGACTGTAACTATTCACTCAGATGTTGCAATACAGAAAACTACCCACACACTGGAGGCTAAAGCTGTGATTCCATTGTGTGGGTGCTCTTAGTATTTATGCTTTTTTTTCTGTGTCCAGCACATATCCCACTGAGGTTGAGCAGATTTGCGCATAACAACTCTAATGGATATCAAACATTTCACTCAAAACCACAAATGTCAAACTCATGGTGGTGCTAGAGGAGAAGTCAAGGGATCACGAAAGGATTCAACCATCTCAAATTTCATGGCATCTCATCCATACTTGTTAAGATATTTCAGTCTGGTCCAAAGTGGTGGAGCAACTGAGTGACACTGCTACACCTTGAGACAGGCCAGTATTATGGCCAAAAAGGTATAAAAAGAGAGTCTATTTGTATAGTTAGTTCAGGAAGTAGCTTATTATGCATGTATTAGTTACTGTTGTGATCAGCCAGAGGATCATCTACAGATTACTTAACAGAGACATCTGTATAGAAAATATTAAACAGGTGAGACAGTCTTGGGTAAGTACATTAAAAAAATTTACTATGACGTCAATGTCAATTAAAATGTACTGCAATTAAATCATTTGTAATATCAAACCAAAACAAAGCAGACAGCAGTTTAATTTCAATATATCATAACCTGGATCATCACCTGCAACAACAGCATAATGTCCAAAACAGCTGCGCCACTGTTCGTCTCTTGTGGTGGACAGAATAATGAGAAATAGTCCTAGGTGCATCTCTATGTGTATTTCATGCTCATGATTGCATTCATATTCATCAAACTGATTTTCTATGGAGAGGTCAAAGCACAGGACCTCCTACGGTTTGAGATTAAGGGTGTTGCTGAAAGACTCAAGTATCTGTAGGCAGTATAAAAACAGAATATATCAGTACAACATTAGTCATACAGTACAGTTTTCAGCCAGCAGGGCTCTAGAGATCAAACTGGAAACCAACACATGTAATCCTGCCGCCTCGCCTCCTCCAGACGAGCCAGAAGAACAGCCTCGGTCAGGATTATGAAGCAACTGATTGCCTGTAGCAATGGATCGCATTAAGCACAAATCACATGTAGAGGGATCAAAGGGACTAAATAATAACATACACCAGTATTTACATTTCCATCAACCTGTTTTTATGTGCATTTTCAATTTAAACGCAATGAAAACCTGTGAGGGACGGCCAAAACGAAGTTAAACTGGAAAAGCTGGCATGACAATGAAAAGAAAATGCAACAAAGACTGATGGCAAAATGGATTTGCCAAATACATGATTATGTTGCTGCACCTGCATCTGTTTCTTCTGGTGTGGACAAAAGACCTGATGTCTGCTACTCAATGAATGCCCAAAACATACACAATTCAAAAAGAATGGGCACCAGTTACCCAATGAAGTATACAGAACATAACCACAATATCCACATTGTGGCGGAGAATCCTCATTGTATATCTTTATCGTCTTAATCCCCACAACAGCTGATAAAAAACACCACAGTATTTTTAAAAGTTGCAACAGTGATAAACAGCGACTGCCAGTGCTGCTGCAGCGGTCCACATATTTATCAGATCATGTAAGTTATTCAGCGTTATCATCTGAGGGAAAGTACTACATGGCTGTTGTGTCTGCAGAACAAGAGAGGCTGTGCATGGAAACAGTACAGATGGAAAAAATGATGAAGAGAGAGAGGGAGAGATGGGAAGAGTGAGAGGCAGGCCTTATCATTCTTCTCCAGCAGCTGACTGTCAATCATTTTCACTGATAATCGTTGCAGGTGTAAACATACACAGTCAAGTACATGTACACACACACACACACACGCACACAGTACAGATAGTGTCAATAAGAGACTTACAATGTTAAAATCCTGTAATACCAAACTGGCTTTATCTCTGCATATTATCTAGCTAATGTACAGTTCTGTCCTCAGTTCTTAAGCAAAACTTGGATGAGAATTGCTTTTACATCCCATGAGTCGAGGTTTAAAGCAAGGCTGAGATAATAATTTGTGGAACTTGAGGGGTTAGAGTAATACAAATCCTCAGTTCAAAGTCTCTGCCTCTGTTTGGTCATTGAATGATTATACAGTGGATGAGTGCACAGACAATAATCACTGTTGCAGCAAGAACTGATGTTATTTACCCTGTGCACTGAAACTGGAGATATAGAGAGAGAAAAGGAGAAAAAGGCAGTACAAAACCCAAAAACTTAAAAGTGGCCTTGTACTAGAGTTTCTCCCAGGGGAATGTAGTATCAAACCAAGATAGTGAGCATCAGACTCTAACACTGTAAAGTGCATTTATGTAGCGTATACGAGGTACGGCTATTAAATAACAAGACTCCGCTTATGAGGATAAACCAAGTGGTTCACAGCCACACTGAGTGTTATATATCAAAGGTTGGGTATTCACGCACATCTGCTGTAAGTTTCCAATAAGTGACGTCTTTAGTTCACTGCTACTACTGATTGAAGTGTGCGTGTTTTTGCTAAGGCGTTGGAAAATGACCAGCCTAAAAGTTGAGCATTAACTTGAATTTTTTGGTGAAATTGAACAAAACAGCAGCCAAATCTTTTCATACATTGTATGGGGAATACTGCATGTCACGTGCACATGTGTTTGAATGGCACAAAAGATTTTGTGAAGACAGAGAGGATGTCCAAGACGATGAACGTTCTGGGCGCCCATGCACATCAAAAACTTCCTGAAAACATTCAAGAAATTGAACAAATCGTTTGAAATGATCGACGACTCAGTATGAGAATGACAGCAGAAATGGTCTCAAATCTCGGTAAAGAAGTTTCTGGCCCAAAAAACAAATCACAGTGCTTGATCACCCTCCCTATTCACCTGATCTAGCATCATGTGACTTTTTCCTAAGATCAAATCTGTGCTCAAAGGAAGTTTGAGTCTTTGTCAGAAGAAAAGAACAACGGAGGTTCTGAGACAACTGTCTAAAGAAGATCTACTGCACTACTTTGATCAGCGGAAGACCCGAATGCAGTGGTGTGTTGATGCGGAAAGGGGAGTATGTTGAAGTAGAAAAACACCGAAAAATGTTTATGTTCAATAAAATTGTATTACAGCATTAGTTTCGTTATTTAATACCATACCTTGTGTGTACCTCTTGGCTTGTTCTGCATTCCATCCCCATCTCCGCTCTTCTTCGTCACTCCTTTCCTCTACCACATCTTCTTCCTCTTCTTCCTCTTCTTGGCTGGAGAAATGAAGTCTGACTCTTTCCTCACATAACTCTATCACAAGAGAGAGGCAGATGTGTGAATAAATCATGCACACAAGTGAACGAAACAGCCAACATGAATCTGATTATACTTTACATTATTAAACACTCAGTGAGAGTTAAGTTAGTGTGTGTAAGCACTGCTGTGCGTGTGTGTGCTTGTGGATTCCATAGAATTAGACGATGGTGACAACCTTGCCATTGAAACAAATTCTGTTTTATGTACTTGCAATAGAAAGTAGGAAAGTTTAATTTATCTGCTACATTAATGTTTCATCCAGTGATGCCTTCGCCATGGTAACACATGAGCTTTCTGAACTGTATGCTGCTAAATCCTATAACAAGTAATTACGACCCTGTAAACTGGTCTTTACAGACCCAAGACAGCTTCTCTTCTCTGCATGTTCCATTACAGTTTGGTTAGTATGATCATTAGCTAGCTATTTAGCATCTTATCTATCCATAGAAAATGTTGTCTATGCATTCAAAAATTTAAATGGTCAAATAAATATTAGGGATAAATGTAAAAAAATGCTGTGCTCTGACCACAATAGCAATTGCAATAACTTGCCAGATTTACGCCAATGCTTTCACAGTCCCTGCTGACAGTGTTAGGGAATGTTAACAGAGGATTATGGGACTTCGAAGTGTGCCGACATTGGGGAAACTGGTGCATGACGAGGCCAAATTCTCTACTGCTGTTGTTTGTTTGTGCATTTCGCCAACACATAGAAAGAGATATGGCGGCACACACACCCTCTTAGACACACAATATGCGCTTTAACTCTCTTATACACATAGGAACAGGAGAGTGCACATATAGATGTTTCACACAGCCAGAGATACACAATGACAAACTCAAAGAGAGCAAACTTAGCAAGGTAAACATATGCACATCATTGCACATGCAGTTGGAAATGCATATGCACCCACCCACACACACACACGCACACACACGCACACGCACACAGTCCCCCCACAGCCCAAATCCTCTCTGGCTTGTTTAGAAAACCCACTGCTTTCCAGTAAATCCTAAATAAGCTAATCCCGGAACATCAACAAATGCAATTTTCAGCTTAGCATAAAACACCTGCAAATGGAAGGCAACCTCTCTTTGCCCTCGATGTGAGAATGTGTGTGAGCAAGTGGATGTGTGTGTTTTCTAACGCCACAGGTATAATCAGTCAGGTAGAAATGAAGGAGCGTAGATGAGGAGGCGGATGAGGTTAAGAAGGTCAGCCATGTTAGTTTCCAAGCTTGGAAAGAAAGCAGTGGGGAGAACAATGCGAAGTCTAGCTTATATAACTCCAACCGACAATGTGTGTGCTCTCTATGCCCTCAAGTCAGTGAGGTCAGCACTTCTCAAGCACTGCTAACCTGTAACAAAACACTTATGCAAAGACCGTAACAAACTAGGCAGATAGATGCTGAGCTGTGAAAGAAAGAACATTTCCTAAGTAGGAAAATATCATGCAGGTAGTGTTGCAAAAAGCACATTTAAGAGAACACCAGTAATTGGGAGTTCAATAAGAAATATCACGAGGATGTATTCAGATAATTTCCGCATTATTCTCACTGATGTGCGCCAATTCACATTTTTATCTCTTTCAGACTGGACTATGTAGTTTAAAGTGTTTAGTTAAGAATCACAGACTAAGCCGTTGATTTTGAGCATCCTTATGGCATTCATTTATTAATTATCAATAGCCATTCATCCTTTTTCAGACTGCCAAGGCTACTGGAGCCTTTCTAGGCATACGTTCATCGAAGGGCAGACTTGACTGGTTGCCAGTCATAACGGGACGGACAATCACAATCCCATTCACATGTACAGAATAATTAGTGTCTCTTGTTTACCTCACTTTTCTAAAGTCTGTGGGAGGAAATCAAGGTGAAACTCTGAACAAGAATCCAACTCTATGCAGAATATGATGTTGTACCGGTACAAACTACAAAATAAAAAATAAAAAAAAAATCCTGCAGTGGCTGCTGGTATAATCAAAGATATTCTGAAATGTGCCGAATAACCCCCAACTTTTCCCTCTCTAGTGTGCTCTAGCCAACAGCACATCAGCAGAGAATGGTTTAGTATGACATTATTTTTGCATTACTGTATTTTCTCAGACTGCAGTCAGCATTTTGCTCACAAACAAAACCTGAATAAAATCACATTTCAGATGGATTCTGTTTAGTAGATGCTGCAAGTGTGAAGGAATTTATGTTAATGTGTGTTCATGAACATGAGTATGTTCCAGGGTATGAGCTTCAGTGTCTGCTAGGGTTACAGCTGCATTTGTCTGTGTGTGTGTGTGCGCGCGCGCACGTGTGTGTATGTGTGTTCTGGCCTTGGCCAGATAAACATTAATCATTAGCCTCACCATATGGTGGCCATGTTGATCAAATTCCCATGACAAGCAGGGTGCCTTATTCTGGAAAGAGGACACACACATCCAGGAGAGAACACAAACACACAGGTGAACTCACAGAATCCTAAAGCCCAACAAGAAACTCAATCTATAACACAAATTCCCCTTGCTGCCACCTTTGGGTTTGAGTTTGTCTGCCGATAAGCTGCTCCTGTTGACAACAGGTATAAACAAAAAAGAGAATAAACTAGAGTTGATGTTCCATTTCTTCACTGAAAACTGTGTTTGTGTTTTGTGCCACATTCTCACATTTACATTTCATGACTGCAGATAAAAATTTATAGCGACATGCAAATGTATATATGTGTGTGTGTATATATATATGTATATATATATATATATATATATATATATATATATATATATATATATACACACACACACACACACACACACACTTATATACATATATATATACAGGTTGCCAGTCTATCACAAGGGCTGACACAAACTAAAAACCATCAACACTCACATTCACACCTAAGGGCACTATAAAGTCACCAATTAACCTGCATGTCTTTAGGTGGTGGAAGGAAGCCAAAGTACTTGGACAAGAACCCCCGCAGGCACAGGGAGAACATGCAAACTCCACACAGAAGAGCTTTGGGGGAACCTGGGTTTGAACCCAGAACCTTCATGCTGTGAGGCGACAGTATACACATCATTAAACCTAGTCCTGCTTCTTAGAAATTACATTTAAATACAACTTAACTGCAACAGCTGACACATTTTGTAGGAAAGGTAATCACTGACTGGATTATGTTCAGAGGCAGAGGCTGAATGTATGAAATGTTCCATTTATTAATGGCAGTGGAGTTGCCAGGAGGTGGCTGGGCTGGATTGTGGGCACACAACGCAGGCGTAACAATGTATCCTCATTATGGTAATAAAAAACTCTATCTGGTCACAATTACAGCGCCTACAAAACAAAATGTTGCAGATTAGTTGTAGATAAACAGAATTTCTAGGAGAGATGATTGTATTTTTCTAAGAATTACAACACTATGTATTTAAAAGGTATTCATATGTGTCTACTACTGTACTTCTCACAGTGAAAACATCTGGAATTTTAATATTTCTGAGCAGAGTATCACTGAGAAACTGTATTTGAAAGAAACTACTGAAAATGTTGAATAAGATTCAAATAATTCTAAGTAAACAAAGTATACAAAAGACATGGCACATTTTTGAGCTGTCTAGCAGCCATGTAACAGATCGTGTTCACTTGTGCTTTACTTATGTAACTGCTACCCAAAACACCTTTACACAATAGCTTCAAGTCCATGCATTATATACACCACTAAATGTATCCATTCCATTCAGCCACACCAGTGTAGCCACTGATGGAGAACTGCAGCTGCTTCTGTTTGGCTGCTGTTGTGCTGCTGGAGTAGAAATTGTATAACTGCCACCAGAGCTTTGGTGACGGACAACACTACACATAACTATGGAAATACAGGCAAAAAAAAAAAAAAAAAAAAGAAACGATCAATTCATCTTAGGAACTCAGGTTCTCAGGAAATTCTTAACATCTTTCATTTCCAAGTAAGAAAGAGACTTCATATTTCTCTGTCACATGGGCATTCTGGCTTTTTCTCACACACACACACTCATACTCACACTCACACACACACAGGTCTGTGGTACTCACCAGCAGCACCACAGCTCCTTTTGTTCCATCAGGCACACATATTATACAAACTACATACATTAGAGCACACAAAACTGGAAGCTCACTCACTCTCACTGTTTCAGGAGAAATATTTCAGGGGATTTTCCAGTGACACAGCCATTTCTCATACTCAATCTGGGACCAACACACACACACACACACACAAACACATTAACAATACATAACAATCACTCTTGTTCAGCCAGACAGCCCACTGAGAGCCAAGCAACAAAGTCACAGCTAAATGTAGAAACCTCTCTCCTCCTTTAGACTCAATGTCCCAAAATACGTCATCCAGGAGCACAAACACCAGTGACACTGGTTTGTGTGTGCTTGTACTGAGCTGAGTAAAATATGGGTTGATAAAAATATTTATATGTTTATGGCCATTTTCTCATTTTATTTTACACCTACAACAGACCTGTATAATTTTCATTTAGTGGCACTCATCAGTTGGTTAGGTGCTTTTTCTCATATATTGTCAGTATAATTATGTATTAGAGTAGGAACTGTTTAATTTGATTAGTGATACCATACTTTAAAGTTTTCTTCAGAAACATATCCCCTTACAATCTAGTTCTACTTGCCATTTCTCATTCTTGTAATACAAAAGTAATTCAACCTAAATCCTGTTTGTGACAGATTCTACATTTGTTGTATTAAACACTCACTGCCTGCAGGTCTGGAACAAAATCCTCTGCTGCACAGGAAGTGATGCCTTTTATGTATTATGTATCTAGTTTGGAATCAACAGAGGAAGAAACATGAATGCTCAGCCACCATGGCTAAACAGGAAAAAAACAGTGACATCTACACAAACTCGAGCGACAGAAAATACACAGGAACGGCTGTACAGCACATCACTTCCAGACTGTTTGTATGACAGGTGCCTGCTGAGAGGTGTCACAAAAAAAGACTAATATTGTCGATAATATGCTCTGTTAATCAGTGCTGCAGGATAGAGCCTGCAGAATAGAGAACTGCAGCTCTATTTGAGGACTCTGCTTCAATGTTACTGAAGTGAAAAAGCATGTTTATTCTGTTTCAGGGTTCAGTCCTGGTTGAATAGAAATATTTTTGTGTGTGTATATGTGCAAAGGAGAGAAAAAGGAACAAAAACTTTTTTCAAGATGCATCAAAAATTGAACTCTGTCAAAGTATTTCTCTGTAAAAATAAATACTGCTTTTACTGCATGTGTGGGTGTTTCTACGAGTCTTCAAGAGCTCATGGAGATGATGGTGATGCTAGTAAGGACTGATGTATATAAAAGTAAATGCATATGTATTTGTCTGTACATGTGTGATATCAAATGCATCTTTATCAATGTAGATATGCATGTGCGTGTTTTGTGTGTGTGTGTGTGTGTGTGTGTGTGTGTGTGTGTGTGTGTGTGTGACCTGGCCTGTGCCCAGGCCTAGTTAAACAGAAATAGCTACAAGAGCAATAACATCCCCAGCTAAGCGGCAAGGGATTCAATTCCCGAGTCATTTTACAAAAGCGCGGTGTGATTGAGTCGGTCTGCCCATTGAATTCAGTATTTAATTTCCTCAAGGTCCCAAGAGTCGTGTCTCTGTTTCCAATTTCTCCTTCTCATGAGATCAGGATGGCGGACTAAATGAAGGGCTTTCTCTTTTTTTTCCTTCCCCCTTTTCAGTCCATCGTTTTCCTTCATTGTAAAGTGCTGAACGCTCAGGCTTGGATAGGAGGGGACAGGTTAATGAGTGGCCTTGGTGCACCAAGGCTTTCCATTATCATCATTTCTCTCTCCCCTCTTGCCTCCGTTACAGCATTTATCAGCTTGAATCCTTGTTTTTGTTTTTTTTCCTGTCATGTCTCGCCTCACAATGTCACTTTCTCTTCTCTCACACATTTCCACATTCCACACATTTATTCTGAATTCATTTTTGTTATATTTGAAAATGCATTCGACAAAAGTGAACAAGTCAAGTTTTTTGTACGACCATTAACTGCATTGACTGTTTCAAAGGGTCAGCAGCCTACAAAAAGTTAAATAAGTAAATAAAAAACACAAGGGAGAATGGTTACTCATAGGTGCCATTGGTTAAATAATGACATGATAATGAAACGATCACACCAGGTTTAGTATTGTGCTGCACAAACGTAAGATAAAAAAACATTAGCAGTAAATGCTCCTTTAACTCACTCAAAAATGAAACTGATTTCTTCAGACATCTGCAGCTGAATTAAGGCCTTTCAAAATCACTTTTGTTATATCAAGAATGTCTTTTGTGTGAAGAAAAGGCTTTTGGGGATCACAGTGGCCAACTTTCTGTATTTTGGAGAGAGAGTAAATTTACAAGTTTTAAAACCTGGATGTAAAAAGTGATGTTTCCCATCTCCAAAATTCCATAAGATTAGTTCTCATCAATTACTCAAGTACATCAAGTGCATTTGAAGAAAGCGAGAGTACAAGTAGTTGTAACTAGTGAGGCTTATTGGATTCTTTAGTAGCGTGATCCTATTTTGTGGTTCAGAAAACAAAATCTCAATTATATATTTCTATTGATTTATGATATGTACAAATAGACAAATAATGTGACTGGTTATGTTTTTTTCCTGTGTCATAGCTGCAAAGCCCAGCAGAGGAAAAATGTACTTCTGTTAGTGGCCAATGTTCTTCTACTTCTAGTGTTCTTCTGCAGCTTAAAGCGTGCTTTACAGGCAATGAATGCACCTAGATAAAGGCAAACATTTTTGTCTTTATTGCACAGGATGTTCTCTGTGTGCTGCTGGTCGATAGTATTGAGCAAAAGCCAGATGACTGCTAATGAACCAAAGATGAAAACACAAATGGCTATTCAATCAACAGAGGATGTACTTGAAATGCATCACAAACCCTGTTACATAGCCAGCAAAATTGATTCACACTCCACGGGATATACCTTAAAGTCATTACCCATCCATATACATGCACAGATAATTGGTATTCAGTTGCAATAGGTAGTAACTGAGTTACAAGTGCCACTGAGCCAATTATAACTGCATTAAAACACATGAACAGAGACACAAACAAACCCCATGGAAGGTGAGTAACAGAATAAGAAAAAATTGTTTTAATTTCACCTTTATCACTCCGCTGCTTTGATACCTCAGACAAATGGCCTCAGTTCCTACAAAAAGCAGGCACCCTGGGGCCTGTTTGCGTAAACAATTACAATTTTTTTTTCTTTTATATGACCTCCCGGAGAAAGAAATGATGAAAAGAAGAGATATGAAGGTTGGTTTCACAATTTACCCTGTGACGCCTGGGGTGAGTCATAGAGAAAGCTCAGCACCAAGTTTCTGCAGTGCTGAGTACCGGTTTGGTAGCAGACAGGTAATTCAATTTTCCCACCAATGTGACATTTCGCCATAGGGGTCAGTTGTTTTATCTGTTTTATCTGGCCAAATTAGGATGTAACAACAAAGAATCAAAGAAACAGAAAATCAAAGTAAAATAAAAGAACTCATGGGGTGTATCCCATGGATTCTTGAGGAATATTCCTAATCATTTCTATTTTTTTCCAACTGGAAAACATAATGTGCATGCAAGTGTTTAAAAAAAAAAATACAAAAAAGAAAATACAGATATAGATATAGATAGTTATCTGTTTTGCGTGGATCAAAGCAGTGCAAGTAACAATGTGTGAGTATGTAAAATAAATGTGAAATAACAAGCCGTGATGCAATTGCCATTAACTTTAAGTAATGATCTTGTATTTATGACCTTTAGGTTTTTTATAATTCATTGCATGGATAGTAACTCTGCAAAATAACATCACCCGCACTATCCACTGAATTAATGATACTTACTAACTTATGTGACTTTTAACTTAGAGGTACAATATGAGCTCAAAAGCTAAAAATACTGCAGTGTCTCTCAGTAATGAAGCTGCGGAGTGTTAGCTAGATTGGCCGGCACTTTTATTCAACATCTGAACACAAACTACTGTGGGTTGTGTTAATGAGGTACACCAGTATTGTTGATGATGAATTCAGTGTGAGCAACAGGCTTCAAAACTACCTTTAACCCACAGTCTATGATGCAACAGTTAAAAAGCTTCACATTAAATCTTGCACAAATGGGACAACTACGCTTACCATTATAGACTCGTACCTGCATTGAGTGACATTGGCAAAGGATTGTGGGTAATCCCCAAAACAGCAGAGGATTTGCTCTGAGGTAACGTGTCTGTGAATGTCACAGTAACTTAATGTCTGTACAAAGTATTTCACAAACAGTGCAAAATGGCCAAGTTAGCCTTTGCTGTAATTTAAAGTTAAATCTCACAACATGCCAGATAAACCTACCATGACACATCTTTACAATTAGTTACAGTAATATTCACATTGTAGTATTATGGATATTCAATGAGGAATTACATGCCTCTAAGGCCAAATGCTTCTTAGTGATT
Source organism: Lates calcarifer (assembly GCF_001640805.2). NCBI lineage: Eukaryota > Metazoa > Chordata > Actinopteri > Centropomidae > Lates > Lates calcarifer. Next base: position 20,281,780 of record NC_066837.1, on the reverse strand, counting down.
CATTTGTGATTTTTATCAAAGAGGTTGCCAATATACATTAGATTTTATATTTTGTATTAAAAGGGCACCGCTTTACACAAGTTTTACAAAGTAAAAAAGATAGAAATGTATAACAATCCTTTAGAGAAAGAATTGCAGAGCTCAACCACTCACCTGATCCACATCAACGTTCTCCTGCACAAGTAACCCCTGCAGAGTCCAGGTCCACCCTTGGACCAGCACAGAAACCAGAATCACTGCTTTCTGCATCCTGACAGTCTTTGTGTCCATCTGTCTGTGAGATGAATGAATCAAAGTTAATATAACCATGCCCTTGCCTCATCTCATCCCAGACAGGACACTGACCCATGACCTATGTGTGCTGTGCCACCCTAGCATGTACTCACTCCTACAAACAAATGAGTAAAAGAAAACTCTTTTATTTAGAACTCTCCCTCTGTGTCCTCTGACTTGGCTGAGCAGCTTAAATGTTGTACTTAAGGATTTCAGCAATTCATTCAGCATTCATTCAACATGTGCTATAATATATACAAAGAATATGATATTAAGTGTCTTTAATGTACATATACAGTGCTAGTCAATTGATTTAATACAGAAAATGTCAAATATTTGTTTCCAGCCTCTTAAATATGAAGAGTTGCTGTTTTTTTTTGTTTTTTTTTTTTTTTTAATATACTTTTCATTTGAATGATGTTCGTTTGGGACTGATGGATGAAAGTAAACAATTTGAGCTGGAAATTTTGTGGGGGCATTTTATTACAAGGTTTTAAAAATGTGGTATTGGAACTCTTTTTGGTATACTCAGATGTCTTATGTCTAGAGGAATAGTTTTCATTGCAGTTGTCAAATGTGACACTGCATAAAAAGTACTAAGACACTATGAAAAGTCACTATATTTAATAAATTAAATTAATGTTTTACAGATGAAATCTCTGATAAGCAATTCTCACAAAATTAGGAAGAGCTAACTTTTTCATGGCCATTTTTTGAATCAATGATTCTTTTATTTCAGACATCAGAAGAGAAAACTATCACAACTCTTGCTGGAATAAGTTATCAGCTGAAAGGAGTCCTTAATGTTTCCAGCTGACACACACAGCTGTTCTGTTGCAACAGCTTTTTTCAAGTGAAAACCACCTGCAGTAGCATTTAAGTAATAGTCATGGCAAAAGACAGATAGAAGATTATGCTCATGGTTACGTGTGTTAAGTTATTTTTGCAATCACACAGTTGCATCACTCAATTAATGTTTTCATTGCCAGTTAAGCTTTTAGAACAACCTTCCTCCAATATTATGGTTTTATTGTTAAAAACAGACACTAACAATAATATTCACACACAAATGAAAAATGATCAGCTCTGAGAGTTTCATAGTTACAACATAAAATTCTAAACAGATTTTTCAGTGACAGTGTGCACCATTATATAAAATCTATGTAAGGACTTCTTACTTGTCAGAATATTTTACTACTGTTACTTATTTTCACTTTAGTGAAGGTTCTGAGTACTTACTGCACCCCTGAAAAATAACAGCTGCGACATTACCGCACATTGCTTTTCTGATAATATTCACGAATGTGCATCCTTTAAGCAGTAAACATCAGCCTGATGCAGTAATGCCTTGATTTATTAATATTCTGTTGTAAAAGACATCACATATTATGTGACTGTGGTAACAAATTCATAGTTAATTCTTAAATTTCTATAATTGTAGCGCAAATACGTTTAATTCTGGGGATTTGGCCTAAATAAACACTTATCTAAATACTGTCACTGGTCCCAAAGTTTGTTCCAGAGCAACAAAATACAAATCGGTAAAATACAGGTGAAGTTCTGCAGCAATGAGACAGAAAGCGCTCACTTCGTCATCCTATTATATGTGGGAGCCCAAATGATACTATGTGCAAAGTAAAATAGACATTACCGACCTGTCTGCAAGACCATACACAGGGCAATATAAGCAATAACTACACCCCCGATGCTGTATGTACACCTGCCGCAGTTCACAGGACTGCTCCAAACGATATCAAAACACCTTCATAACCCTAGCCCACATAATGTCAGGCTTTAAGGAGTTGTTAGTGGTGACTTTAGTCGACTTACCTGTAAAATACTGATAAATTACAGCAACAATGAGGACACAGCGCGCTCAAATATCCACATGCACACACCTGAGGTGAGGGCAGGAGGTGCCACCTAAGACAACCCGGGGTGCAAGCGCTCCCGTGACAAAAGTTCCACCTGGATGCTGCTTACATTTACTATGTTTCTTCACAATTGCGTAGGAAAATAAAGTAACGTGACAGTCACGGACATTTTTAGGGATAACATTGAACGATGGAGATCCACGAAAATTACTGTTCAGCTCATTAAATTAAATAAACACAAAAGTGTACCGCAATACTGTACAGCAGGTAGAAGCACAACTTGTGACACGCTGACAGCCAGTCAGCAGTTTTCATGTTGTGGCTGAAAAGTGTATATATGCAACACACAGACTGTATAAAATCTTAAGCTTAACGGTAACTTTAAGCTCAGAAAAATGCAAAATTCAAACAAATAAAATAGAATATTATTCAGAGGTACTAAGACTGTTCTGTTAAAAAAAAAAAAAAAGCTCATGTGTTGTTGCAGCAGCTTATTACAGCCCGCAGTTACATCTTCTTGTTAAGAGAAATCTTTAGCTGTAGTAATTATGATGAGAACAGAGTAGATGATGTAGTAAAAAGAGCAAGAAAGTCCACCTTAAGAGGAGGTTGGGGTGGATGGATGGGGTCAGCAAAACACAGGCTGTCCACACAGCAGACTGCTGTTAGGAACCCAGTAGTCACTGTTGTTTAGTACAGCTGTGGTGCAGCTTTCACGGTAGTATTGCTGTTCCATATCTACACAGTCACACAATACTGTTGGTGAAGGGCTTTAAAGTCGTACTTAATTTCCCTGAGGGAGTCATCCCAAGGGATCAATAAAGTCTAAGTCTAAGGTTTAAACATGTTTAAGTAAGAGAAAATTGCCTGAAAATGAAAACTTTATCCACACCAGAAAACGCCATATCATGAGAGAGATACGTGCAACCTACCATTCCAACCACAACACTGTTACTTAGAGGCACTGCAGCGTTAATATCAAACAGCAACCTTTTGTTTTTTGTCATGTTTCATTCATGTCAGTCTTCTTTAATGCACACAGTATGTTATTTGAATGGTGTTCTTTTCACTGAAGTTCATGAGATCGGGCAGTTAATTTTATACCAGCTCAGTGAGTCATGAGAAACTTAAAAACTCTGAAACTCTCTCCATTACTACACCTGAAAGCATATGCAGTGCCCTGAGCCATTTCTGTGTTATCATTATCTTGCTCCAGTGAAGGTGAGTTTAAAGTGCCATATTATCATAAGAGAGAAAGTGCACAGGGGCACCCTTAGCCTCAGCTGGAGGTGAAGGGAACCACATTTGGGTTTTGATAGCTGCTAATAACAGGGTTTGAACTTAAGAGGGAGATTTAGGGAGTGATGTGTTTTCATGATGTGAATTCACAGACTGCAGGATCTGCTTGCCCCTGCCAGAGAAACCTATTGTGTGAGATGTATAATTGGCTAATGGGTCTGCAGAATCCAGGGTGGCAAGAGAAAGTAATTGGATGATATGACTTTGAAAGTAGCTGTAATTGGCTAACATCAGAAGTGCAACTGAGGGCGGCCAGATTGTAATTGTTAGCTTTGACTTTAGAGGCAAGGGCAGGGGGTAGAAACTAATTAGCTTAAGGCACTTTAGAACCCTAGGTGTGCTCGTAACCTGGTCAATTTGATTTGAGAGCAGAGATTAGAAAGGTTTTTAACTGGCTAAAGTCCTATCCCATGCAAAGTACAGTATGACCATATCGACCATTCCTTTTTGATGAATGTTGGTAGGAACCTTTCTTGTCCACTATTACATTGATAGTATGTCTCATTAGATTTAACAGGGTGCCAATCCCACAAAGACAAAAAGATTATCCTGGGCTTCCCACTAATTGTGTTTAATGCAAATTTGTCTAAAGTAAGCAATGCCAGTATTACAGCTCAATGAAAGATAACAGTAAAATTCTTATTGTAATCTCATTGATTAGAAGAATTAATTATGTGCATAGCTCCTAAAGTTTACCATATGTCCCCAGAAAATGAATGTATTCTGGTATTGCCTCTTTTTCAAGCAAAGTTGGTGAAATTCTTTTGTAAATTTGTGAAGAAATAGCATTCATTTGGCTAAAACAAGGGGAAAAACAAAGGAAAGAAAGATTTATTACAACTTGGGTTTGGAAACTGTGATGGCTTTTTACAATAGAGAACTTGTGTAATGATTTTATCATTCACAAATCTCAACAATTATCTTGATGAATTCATTATTCACCAAGATATTGCTCAATTATAATGGAAGCAATGGAAATAAAACTCACTTAGTAATAATCATTTTCCATAAAGTAACATTTTGTACATGTCAATCACTGTTCAGAGGTCTTTATTTGCTTCTGTTCAACGTGCTTTGCAAACAAATGGAATTATGTCATTTTGCAGGATGGTTATATTTTGAATTATTTTAACTGACATTTTTGCTGAAATAGCATATTTTAGGAGCACCTCATGTGAGAAAGATTGAAGTCACTGTCTGCCTGTGGTATTGCCATTCACACACACACACACACACACACACACACACACGGTCGTATATCTCTCACTTTCTCACTTATAAGGAAAGATGGAAGCTCTCTCATACAGTAGCTGATCATGAGGAGGATGCTGCCCATGTTAAAGTCCCTATTGACTAAAAGAACAGAATTAAAACAACTACACACACATGCCCAAATTACAGTCACTGCATGTATTTACACTGAAAGCTATAGCCTCCTGATGAACATGATGATCTCCCTTAGGCCTCGTATCAACTGGGATTCTGTGTTTATGTTTTGAAATGTTTCTGCTTTATTACTTTGGAGGAACAAGCTGGGGATTCACACTGTGTGATGGAGGGGAGGGGCAACAGAAATTCATGTCAGCTGCCCTCTTCCCAAAGAATTTTAATATAAGTTAAATATAAGTCATAAGAACACTATAAATGTTTGTTGTAACAAAATCAAAGATAGTTTTTTCTTCTTTGCAAGTGCTGTGCCTGTGAACAATCAATTTGTCATCAATAGGAAGACTGCAGTTTGTTTTTCCTATGTGTACGTGTCTTGGTTACCTCTAAATGTATGAATTCTAGTCTGGAGTTTTAGGGCACCTATTTTAAACCCACTAGTCATTAAACTTTAAGATTTCTTCAGTTGACACATTATAGGAAAATAAGAAAACTTAATTTAGATAGCAAAACAGAAAGAAGAAAATAAAGAAAAAAAAAAATAATAATGAAAAATGTCAATCAAATCAAACAATCAAAAAAACGTTATCTGTACGAAAATTGACATCTTGACAAACAGTGTATTCGAGACACATTGAACAGAAATAAACAGCAGGAAGCAATGATATTATTTAGTTTAAAATAATGGTTGGAGTCTTGGAGTAAGTTTTTTAAACTAATATCAGATCTAACATTTGTTTAAGGATAGTCAAGTGGACTCAAGAGCCATTAGACACACTGCTGGTACAGCCACAGCAGTATTTCCACTCATGTTGCCTGATTAGACTTCTACTCACAAGACTTAATGTGCTGTACAGACTGTGCTTGACTGACATCCACCTGACTTACATCTTTATGATTCTGATTAGTTTGCCCTGTGTGAGAACACCTGTGAAGGTGTGCAGGCCTGGTGGTGTCCACCATCAGCAATCTGCCTTGTGATCAACTCAATATTTTAGGAGGATTTAATGAGGAGGGTATCAAAAACCTGTTAAATGGCCCCAGTTTCACAGATAAGAATTAGACACAGTCCTAATCTCCCAAAACTTTACCTTACAGTTCCAAGATTTCACTTAGGAAGAAGAGTACCATGCTTTCCCTCTGGGTAGAAAGAGCAAATAAGTCCATTTGCATTGAAGCAAGGCAGTCTGACTGCAGTGAATGAATTTGTGTGTGTGTGTATGTGTGTGTTTGTGCGGAAGAGAGAGTTGGCTAATCCATTTCACTTAGCAACAGAGTGTCATTGACTGTCATTGACAACAGAGCAGATACCCCAGGCCACTGCACTCTTCCCCTGGTGGCCGATGTACACAACAACAGTAACAACAATAACAACGACATCAAGCTGCTCCAGCTCTCTGAGCCTGACAAGAACAGCTACCGGAGGGCATTCCTGCTGCCCCACTGCCAAGGTGACCTCTCTGTGAGTGTGTGTGTGTGTGTGTGTTTGTGTCTTTTGGAGAGAGCACAACACCGCCACTTTGTAAAGAGACAACATGGAAAGAGTGTGAAAAAGACAGATACTGATGGAAAAAGGTCACAAAAAATGTTGATGTACATTTGCAACTTGCTGCAAAAGTTTATCACCTAGCTAAACGTGTCAAAGGTGTAGTAGAACATTTGCCACTATTGCCTAAGATTGATATCATGACTAATGGAATGAATGGCTTTTTACTCTCTAAATGCACTGTCAAATGAATGATGGCGATTTCACTTGGAAGAAATGTAATGAACTGTAATTGATATTTTTCACAAGAATACACTGTAATTATCAGGTGTCAAACCACTGCGCTCAAAGCATTTTCTTTAGCCAATTTTTTATCCTCTCAAGTCTAGAAAAGCTCAAACATGAAAGGCAGTTAATCAAATGTCAAAAATCTCCTATTTTGAAAAGTGGCAGCATTGGTCATTTGTTCAAATGCTTAAATTACCTATGTTTGCAGATATAAATGTATTAAAAAAACAGAAGTTGGGGGACAACAGGTTGGCAAAGAAAGTGTGATAAACTTAATTTTGTGCACTGTCTCCTCCCTACAGTCACCACTGATTTCCCTTAAGTCACAACTAGACATTGTGAGCTTTCAATTGCATCTCATGGCATTCATCAGCAGATGGAGTCATCATGAAGATCAAGTTATTATCACATGACCATAACGTAAGCGTGTGGGTACAGTGTCTTTTTTGATGATACCACCAGATGGCACCAAATAAGGAAATTTCTGCAAGCTACCCATATGGGTAAAAGCCTGAAACTAAAGGCAGTGTCACTAGACAAAACAATTTGTTATACGTAAAACAAAAATAAATAAATATCTGCAGTCTTTGTTAGCACTCACAATTTTGATGAAATATCTTCAGAGTTGGATATATGGAGCATGAACAAGGGTAAAATAACAAAAGTTCTCAGGAGTGATGGTGACTGGCAGTGGGGCTGAAGGCTGAAACGACACAAATTGGCTCGATCAGCAGAGAAGGACCCTTCTACTCCCCACAGGGACCACAGGAGGGTTTCCTGGCTTTCCCTCTGTCTAATGAGTACAAATGTACAACTACTGAGTCAGATAAGAAAAAAAGTCCATATGTAACTTCACACCAGGTTATGTTTAGTTAGTCTCTAAGCCCACACTACAGTGTCATGTACTGCTACTAACTGCTAATAGCTACCTGGGATAAGTATCAAACTATTTACTTTGTCTGCAAACACCATCAGCACACATATCTCCAGGGTTTGTGTATATCCAACTCGGATCAAAAACATTAAATTGAGAATGAATACAAGTTAAAGTGGGTTTTGTAGCATTTTTTAAATTTCAAAATAATCACTCCATCAACTATGCTAACACTTCACTGCCTAAGAGTGTTTTTGTTTTTCAATCTGCCAGTACTATTAAAAAATGTATCTACCTTTTGCACTGTAGAAAATAAAAAGTTGACTAGTGTGCTTCATACTTGCATGTAAACAACACAGTTTTATAAACAGGCTGGTCCACCCTGATGATCTGTGCTTATGGATCATATGACTCCCGTCTCCTGTTGTCCTAAAGATCAGAGAAGATCTTGACCTGCCACCTTCTCTATAATGTCTTCTGAAAAGGAAAATATGACCTTGACAGTAGCTCAAACAAAAAGTGGATGACCTCTGCTCACTGCAGGTTCAGTCTGGAAAATACAGGGCTACTCCTCCCATACCATATCTACTAAAAACCTTGGTGTGATCCTATTAACATGTTCTTGGGCTCCATGATCCTGCATATTAGTTTGTGAGTCTCTTGGTTCAGGCTCTTGTCAACAGTAACTCCCTGCTTTCAGCCTTCATTATTAGCCAGGGAAAAATACTCTACACTAAATAGAATTTGGCATGCTCTCTGACCGCTCTTGAATACTTGAATATTATAGCAGTATAATGAGCAAGATCAACTGGAGTCCACTATACTCTCTTCAGCATCAATTGCAGATAAAGAAAGTCACAGTGAAAACAGACAAGCAACACAGTAACAAAGTTACACTAAAACAAAATTTTAATCCAATACAAAAATAAACCTCACAATTCTATGAATCAGTTATGTAATAAGTGTTTGCATATCACACTTCATACAGAGGTATTAAATACAAAGTACTACTTTTAATTATCCCATGGGTAATATTGACATTAATGCAAGATCCTGGAAATTAACAAATTAGTTAACATTAATAGAGCACAACACCTGGCCAGCGTCACATAATACAAAGTTCCATTTCTCAAAGTGAACTTGCTAAAATAAATATACCGTATCAGAATGTAGTAAATGGTCAAATAAAAGGACACCAGTTTACTAAAAGGCCAACTCACGTAAAAGTTCATAAAAAGACATAAATAACTTTAAACTTGAACAGGTTTTGGTTTGGGTTCAGGAACAGGTTTTTGGTAAGTGAATCCTCTTCAGTGTGTTCAGATCTAGAGGAAGTATCATAGCTGCTACATCAAAGATAACAAGGTCAGTTACACCACAACATTGGACCACATCAATTTCCTGTTGACCCATCATCTGTCAAAATTATTTTTCTTGTGTGTGTAAACTTAAATTGCTATCTTTGTGAAAATCAATTTGAGTTTGAAAACCAGGGTGAGAAAATGTCTGCATAGTGAAGACATTTTGGGCAGTCCTCACTACTTCAAAGGACTGTTTGAAGGATAAGACTTTATTTAAAGTTAAAGGTTATAATTGGGTTTGAGTTATGGTAAATGTTGGGTTTTTTTTATTAGGTATTTATTTGTGATGTTTGGAATTCATATGTGATTATTATTTAATTTTATATACATTATATCATTATATTTACATTTGAACAAATCATAGTTGATAGAAAAAGTTCCCTTTTTTAAAAATCTCTTTTGATCACAGTAGCCACTTTCAGGTTACCTGTGATTTCTGAGCTAGGAAATAGACAGAGTCATTTTCAATGCTTTCATATTGATTTAGTTCAGAGTTTGCAGTGGGTTCAGTTGGCTGTTTGGGTAGCTGAGCAACAGAGTACACCAAGTCACTCTGAGGATCTGTGAAACTGCTCTCTCCACATGCCCCTCTGGGATTGACCTCAGAACTGTAAGATGAGTTTAAAGAAATATCTTTTGAATACTTGCCCCACTCAGCTGCTAATTCAGTGTCTTGGTGGTAGGAACAATTAGCATAGAGACTGTCAGGATCAGTATCGGGAGAGAAGTGGACAGTAGTGACAGCTACAAGTGGGCTCTCAGTTTGGAAGTCTTCAGTTCTGATTTCATCATACTCCACATCCTTGAAATAAGAAACAGTGAGAAAATACAGTTGTGAGAAAGATCGAAAACACAGATTTAAACCAAAAAATATAGACACACACACACACACACACACACACACACACACACACACACACATTAAATTGAGGACAACTTTAAACTTGTTTTTGAAGGTGTGAGTCTGATCTCTTCAGGAGGTAACTCCTGAGCTTCAGAGCCTTCAAAGTAAAGGCACCGTCTGTTACCCTAATTACACACTGTTGATATCATCTTGTTATTGAAGATGATGCCAAGATTTGTTACTATTTCTGAAGTGATAATTTAGACAGGGAGACATGGTTTATTCTGACCTCTGTATCTGCAGTGTCTGGATCAATAGCGATAACTCCTCATGTGTCTGAATTTATCTGTCCTCACTTTAGTGACATCCAGGTTTGAATGTCAGGGATATAGTTGTTTGGGTTATCAAGATGGAGTTGTGTTGAGATCAATAGAAGGATACAACTGTGTGTCATCACCATGGTGATGAAGCCGAATATTGTGAATTGTACAATACAGTTAGTAATTTTAAAGTTTGTTGCTGTAAATTTGCTTTGAAATGGCAAAGTGAAAATAACACAAAATTACAGAATAAGCTGTAATGTATAATGCTGCTGGAATATCAATATCAAAACTGAGAACAGACATGGTCCTCTCATGTCTTTTGCACATCTACTCACATTATTTCATGCTTTGTATGCAGGACACATAAATCTCAATGCCTGAGCCTTACACAAGTTGGAGGGATGTATTTGTAAGAACTTCAAGCTGCTGTGATAGAACAGAAATAGCCCTCCACATGGTTTCAGAATGACAAAGGGCAAAGAAAAGAAAAAAAAAACACTTACCCCCCCTGTTTCTTCCTGTGGCCAGTCAGCACCTGACACTTATGAAGACATATAGAATAACATTTGTTGTCATGTCTTGTGGACGCTTTACTGATGTTGCCACATGTATGTAATATGCATGGTGGTGTGTGGGTCTTACTTTCTTGTTTCTTCATCTTCATCATAATCTTCAGTAGGGCCATCAGTATGATTATCATGACAATGAAACCTATTATCAAATATGGTACACTTCCTGGCCAAAGAAACAGAGAGAGAAAGACAGATGTGAAGATGAGTTTGTTTGTTTGTTTTTTTTAACCAGATATGTAATTATAAGCTTTTTCAGAATGACCTGACATCTGAAAGTAAGTAAAGAAAATGTAAGAAAATGTCAATGTCAGAATTGGATTGAAGCATTGAAGGACAAGTAGCTGAGACTTGTAAATTTGACAGAGGGGTATTTGAACATAAGTTTATTGTATCATTCTGACAATAAATAAATTATTTAGCAATATATTAAAACTCTCAAAGCATTTAGGATACTATGAGATCCTGTCTTTATTAATTTGCTGTTACTACAAATCAGAATGACATCTATTAATTATTAGTAAAAATAAATTTTTGCACAATAATTACCATATTGTAGTAGCTCTGGATGTTATTATATTATTATGATTATTATTCATACTCTGCACTGCAGTTTTAATTAAATCAAATATGTATCGAAATCAAATGAGAGTACATACCAGGTGCTGTTGTTGTAGCTAGTGTTGTTCTACTAAGGGTGGTGTATGACACAAACGTGTCAGTAAGAATATCTGAGCTGCCTGAAGACATAGTCGAGCTGCTCATATCAGTAAATGACACAGTAGAGTCAACAGTGACTGTTTTAACAGTTGTTCTGGGACCTGGAAGCAGAAAATAACAGATATTATCAGATATTACTTTTTGACAAAGGGATGATATTTTGTTGAAATTAAAATGGAGAACTCAAACTTACCATCTGTAACTTTAAGATTCACCTCTCTAAGTAAATCAGGGCCAGTTCTCTCCACTCCACAGAAATATTTTTTGGAGTCTGACATTTGGAGATGAGTTATGCTAACAAACAAATCTTGTCCTCTGTTAATTAACTCTATTCTGTCTTTGCGTTTAGTCCTTCCAGATTCTGCTTTGATGATGATGTGTTTGTCTGCTTTACATGGACTTATACAAAGATACTTAACATTAGATTTTACATTGGTCCAAGCGTTCCAGTCTGAGCAAACGAATGACACACGTTTTCCAACATGACCAATTATGTTGAGAGTCTGCATCTCCACAAGAGTCAGAGCTACAAATGAAAACCAAGGAGACATTTTTGAATTGTCATATTGTCAGACTATAAATAACTTTACTTTCAAAAGGTAAAAGACTAAATGACTCATTTAGCAAAACAAACAAACAGAAATACAGAAAAATACAGAAATAGAAACTCACCTGAAAGAAGACAAGAGTAAATGTAGATTTTTATCATAACGAAAACTGCAAACAAAGAACAAAACATCAAGTGTGAATGATCATGTCAGTCCACCACAGTCTTTATAATAACTTCCCCTTCCTTTCCTCTCACTCCTTCAAAGGTTAAAGCTCCTCCTCCTTGCCGTTGAATACCCAGCCACAGCCACAGCCGCAGCCACGCAGACACAGACACACACACTTGTACTTCTACCTTTGTGAGGACACTCACTGACAAAGCATTGCCTAGCCCAGTACCCTAACCTGAACATTAAAAGCACATCTTAACCATCAAACAATTTTGAGTTGTGAGAACTGGCCAAAATGTTGATGAAAATTTAAGAAAATGTCAATATTAGAATTGTACTGAAACACTGAAGGATCAGTTAGGGACCAAGTATCTGAGTCTTGTAAATTTGGCAGGAGGGTATTTGTACATTTGTTTCTTGTATCATTCTGACAATAAATACATAGAATTGATTTTGCGATATATTAAAACTCTCAGAGCTTTTTAGGATACTTATATCCTGTCTTTATTATTATCTTTATTATTATTTTGTGATGGTGTTATGATGATGTTAAACAGTGTAAAAAACAACAAACCATACAACTGAAATTGCAAATCATTATCTAATCATGATTTTAAATATGAACAGATAGCACAAATAGCAAAAATAACATTACATTACATTACACAACAGTCACATGCATAGGATCAATCTTAAGTGGATGAACTGTAGAAGTATGAGTCTGACACTTATAAACCACCATGGTGCAGTACTAATTATGGTTGATCTAAAATTGAATTATTAACTTTGTGGGGACCAATTTCTTTTTTTTTTAATCCCTTAATGTGAGATGAGTCCCCATAATATAACCATTTTAGCAGACTGTTGTTCACACAAAGATCACAACACAAATCACAATGTGAGTAAAAGACAGTTGTTTGTTAATTTGAGGTAATTCAGATCTATGATCCACTGCTTGTGTCCACTGACACTGAACATTCTGAGAATAGAAAGAGAAAAGCTGTGGAAATGCACACCATGACATATAAACACAACACTATGACAGATAAAGATTCAGTGACATTCATCTAACCAGTATTTAATCAAATAATGTGTTTTTACACCAGTGTATGGCAATGCATGACATCAGTGAAAGTTGTGAGATGGCTGTGTGAAGTGCCTTACTCTCTTGGCAGGTGTGAGAGTGCTGTAGACTTGGTCTTCAGCTTTTGTTGGTGGGTGGAGTGTTTGATAGACTCCTTCAGGACCTGCACTCTGTGGGAACATAAAATTTTACAAGTATGAAATCAAATAAAACAAAAATGCATTTAACTGACATTTAGCTGAAAATGACTGATAATGCATTTTTGCAACATTCTATGCATGAAGGGGCTACACCTATTTGAAAACTGAACCAAAATGGCATTATGTTTAGTAGCTGCAGGTCAGATTGTAAAATGTATGAATCTTTGTGTGAGAGAACAGAAGGTTATTTTCCATTTAGCACAATGAAGTAAAAGGCTTAAGCCATTTTCTTTTTCCATTTCCACTTTTCAACATATTATATTGTATCATCATTCATATGATAGTGATGCAAAATCATTCAAAGTTGTGACAGTTATGTAGAGTGTCATACCCTGCTGATAGGTGTGAGAGTGCTGTAGACCTGGTCTCTATCCTCACAAGATTTGTGAAGAGTTTGGTAGACTCCATCAAGGCCTAAAGAAGTACCACATTAAACAGAATTTTTTTAAAAGTGAAAGTGAAAAGTGCTTCCAAAGTAGTTTGCATGTAAAGTTGAGCAATTGAAACTACTCACTCTTTAAGATAATTTAGTATGTGATTAGCAAGTTTATCATATAACCAGCCTGTATTTGCCATGCCATGTGTCAGACAAGTAACTGTAAGGACCAAAACCATGACATAATAATGAAAGCTACCCTTGGCAGATAAAATAGCTGGTGGACTCATCAGTGCAAACCAGAAATTCACTACTGAGAAGTTACCAGGAAAACATATGGTAACACAGGTATTTTGTCCTCTCCGTTTTTTTTGTTGATATAATGTATAGTAACATTATGTATTGTCTGATGTGTGTGTGTGTGTGTGTGATGACTAAAAACTATAGGAGTAAGGGAACTTTTTTCACCATTAGAATGAAAAATCCACTGTTCACTGTCAACCTTACCACAGACTAATGTTAGACTAAAAATTCAAAAAGATGAACACATCTACTTAAGAAGCTGAACATGTCAAAGTTTTAATGTTTCTAGGAAAAAGAATGTATAATTAGTTAGGGGCCAAAGATGGACAGATATGAAGAGGGAAGATGTCAAAGAACAGAGAAGTGAGAGAGAATGTGCACATTCTTTCTCTGAAGATAGCAAACAAAATTAGACTGCTTAAACATCAGTGGCCAAAGTGACAAGGCCAGTAAGGCTTCTACAAAACGTTACTCATACTGATACATATGGGACTTGCTCAAAGCACTTTTGTGTTGCCATGGGACTTGACTTTTTCATCACAGGAGTGTGCTCTGACACATCTGTGGTCTACATTTATACTTATGCCTTGGATGGACTTCAGTGAATTGTGATGGTGTCCCAAACAGAATGAGAGTTAAAAATGTGAAAAAAGAGAAAAATCTGTAATGGTGTTAAGCTGATGCTTCACAATACCTGAGGAATTTGTACATGAAAATAAGGATGCTATGGCTGTTACGCTGCATACCAGTCACAGTCAGAAGTCATGAGAAGGTTTCATATTTGAAATCTCTCATTTATGATCTCTAAGCGTTCCAGGTGCACCACAGCAAACATACACAAAAAAAACATGGCTGACTGTGACAAGCTAGTAATTAGACAATTTAACTGCCAGCAATGTCAGCAATACTTTATGTTGCCTTTTAGTTGATGGTTTGCCATTTACAGCACATTCCTACATGAGTGCTGCCAATGTTGTGTGACGTCAGACAACTGCTTCTCCATGATGTTGGGGTAGATAAATTTGCCCTGAGTTCACAAGTAGGAACTCCATTGGCATTCCATTGTAATTTTTAGGAGGCCAGAAAATCTGGACTTCTGTGTTATCTGGAGCAGCATTAAAGTTCCACAAGGAGAAACCCTCCATGTTTTAAATATCAAAATGGAAAAACTCACCTCTCCTATGTCTTCTTGTGGGGTGGTCACAACCACTTGAAAAACACACAAGACAGCATTTGTTAATCTCACTTGCCAAATAATGATCACTGAATGACATGACACATAATATGCAGAATGTGTTGGTTTATGTGTCTTACTCAGCTGTTTTTTCATCATCTTCCTCACAAGTATCAGTAGAACAACCGCTATGGATATAATGAAAATTAAACCTAGAGTCAAATATAGGGCGTTTCCTGACCAAAGAGAGAAAAGGAGAAAGACAAACATATTAATCACACTTTTAACTGCAGTTGCTCCTCACAATCTCTTTTATATGGGTGAATCTTATGTTTTAATTTTTTATTTGAATTTTACTGACTTAACCTTTTTATATCAAGAACTTATAACATTAGTGGGAGATTCTATTCACGTTTAATGTATATTTTCATCACTTTAAAATTCATCTCAACTTGATGATCATACTGAAGTAGCACTGTACATATTATTCATTTTCTGAAGTTAAAATTCAATTAAAAAATTAATGTATTTATCAAGTTCAAATGAGTATACATCATACCAGCTCCTGATGCAGCAGGTGCTGTGGTGTATGACATGGGCAAATTAGTGATATCTGAGCTGCCTGAAGACATAGTCGAGCTGCTCATATCAGTAAATGACACAGTAGAGTCAACAGTGACTGTTTTAACAGTTGTTCTGGGACCTGGAAGCAGAAAATAACAGATATTATCAGATATTACTTTTTGACAAAGGGATGATATTTTGTTGAAATTAAAATGGAGAACTCAAACTTACCATCTGTAACTTTAAGATTCACCTCTCTAAGTAAATCAGGGCCAGTTCTCTCCACTCCACAGAAATATTTTTGGAGTCTGACATTTGGAGATGAGTTATGCTAACAAACAAATCTTGTCCTCTGTTAATTAACTCTATTCTGTCTTTGCGTTTAGTCCTTCCAGATTCTGCTTTGATGATGATGTGTTTGTTTGCTGTACATGGACTTATACAAAGATACTTAACATTAGATTTTACATTGGTCCAAGTGTTCCAGTCTGAGCAAACGAATGACACACGTTTTCCAACATGACCAAATACGTTGAGAGTCTGCATCTCCACAAGAGTCAGAGCTACAAATGAAAACCAAGGAGACATTTTTGAATTGTCATATTGTCAGACTATAAATAACTTCAAGCATGCACATTATTTGTGATGGCAAAACTTTACTTTCAAAAGGTAAATGACTAAATAACTCATTTAGCAAAACAAACAAACAAACAAAAAAAAAAGCATCATCCAACAGTTACAGGGTTTATATATCAGCTAGAGTAGGTGCAGATACAGAGAATACAGAAATATAAACTCACCTGAAAGAAGACAAGAGTAGATGTAGATTTTTATCAGAATGAAAAATATGAATGTCATAATAACAAATTATGAACAAAGATAAAAAAAAAAATGACCGTGAATGAATTATCATGTCAGTCCAACCACGGTCTTTATTATAACTTCCCCTTCCCTTTCCCCTCAGTCTTTCAAAGCTCCTCCTCCTTGCCTTTGAAAACATAAACACACACACACACACACACACACACACACACACACACACACACACACACACACACTCACACAGACACATAATACGAAACAATAAACCATGCTGAAATAGCAAACCATTACTTAATCGTGATTTTAAATTTGAACAGATAGAAAAAAATAGCAAAATAACATAAACAGCCATAGTCAAAGGCATTGGATCAGTCTGAAGTGGATGAACTGTGAAGACATGAGTCTGACACTAAAGCGGTGCAGTACTAATTGTAAATTAAATTAATTATTTGCAACTTTTTATCCCTAAATGTGAGATAAAATGAATATGACAGCAACAGATTGTTGTCAACATAATGTTGCATATATTTGCAGTGTGAGTACAAAACAGGTATGAAATACAAATATACATATATGAGGGTAAATTTGAAAGTATTCAGATCTGTGATCCATTGCTTGTGTCCACTGACCAGAACAACATTCTGAAAGAGAAAAGGTGTGGAAATTAACAGATATGACAAGTAAAGATTCAGTGACATTCATCAGATCAATATTTAATCAGACGATGTGGGACAGTTTTGACCACTCAGTCAATTAATCAATCAGTGAAAGTTGTGACGAATCTGTAAAAACACATTATATTTAACACAACATTTAACTGAAAATTACATATAATGCATCTGTGCAGCATCCTGTACAAAGGTGCCACATCTGTTTTCAAAGTGAACCATAATGGCATAATAGTAACCTGGCCAGAGTCTAAAATGTTTGAATCTTTGCTTAAGAGAACTGAAGGGTATTTTCCATTTAGCACGATGAAATAACACACTTGTGCCATTTTCTTTTTACACTTTCATTTTTCAACATATCATGTCATATCATCATTCATTTGATAGTGATGCAAAAGCCCCTGCTGCAGTGATCATTCAAAGTTGTGACAGTTATGTGGAGTGCCTGTTAATGGGTGTGAGAGTGCTGTAAACCTGGTCTTTATCCACCCTAGATGGGTGGAGAGATTGGTAGACTCCATCACACCAACATGCTTGATGCACAGTATTAAAGTAGTACCAATTTAAACAAACAAAAATACTCAAACCATTTTCTAAGAATTGAAACTAATAGCCAATGCACTGGTCCACCTATTCATACATTTGTAAAAATGATCCAAAATGGCACTAAACATAGTAATGACAGCTCAAAGTAAAAAATATCATAACACTGCAAAGGCAGACAAATGCATGTGTAAAATGAAGCTTAGCAATCTCCCAGTGCATTTCTTTTAAATCTGTCGCACGGTTTCCCACTGTTGATCAGCACCTCTTACTCACTCCTGTCTTCATCCAATCACAACCCGACACGCTTGCCTTGTGAGCCAATCACCAGTTAGCTGTCAAAGTTTAAAATGTTCTCTCTCTCTGCTGTCATTCAGCTGTCATTGCAGCAATGAAACTGCACGTCCCACCTCCACCCCTTCACCACCCCATCAGACGCCCTACACCTCCATCTACCCTCTGATCGAAGTTCGCCAGTTCACCACAACCAGGTCTAGGCTCCGGGGGGAAGTTCTCTGGCTATGGGAAGCTCTGGCCACACTTGACTGCTGTCTGTGGCATTCCTGCTGGGGTCTAAGCACCAAAGTCTGCTTTATCTTCAATAAATTTATATTCATTCTTTGCTTCTCTTGATCTCTTCGTTCATTTAGTCTCTCCTGATTGAAATTCTGTTAGCATGTAGAAAGTTTGTTCATGACCACAAATTAAATAGCAAACTATTAATTATGAAGACATGTAGTCTAACAAAGTGAAACATTCACATATAGAAGATCAGTGAGAAGTGGGTCAACTAAACCTTGTCAAACCACAGTAGCACAGCACAGAATCTACTTGACCACATACAAAAAGTCTGCCTGCATACAAAGATGCACCGTATGCATTCATATATAGCTTTTTTGATACTGATCTGATTTGGGTGCATGCAGTGACTGAGTATAAATTAATGAGGTCAGAGTGTTGCTGGGTGTGAGAGTGCTGCAGATTGTCTCTGTGATGACTGGTGCTTTACTGGTTCAGATGCTGATGTGTTGATTCCTGAACAGTATGCTGACAAAATAAAGCAAAATCTAATATCGGTGGATAGAAAGAGAGTATTTTTTTCAAAATAGATTATGCAGCATTTTACAAGGCTCTGTACTATGTAGAGTATAAATATTAATATGGAATATTCATCAGAGACAATTTTGATTCAAATTATATGGGACAGCTGTGGCCAACCAATTAATAGATCAGTCAATTAAGGCTATGGCATAGTTGTGTGGACTGTCATACATACAACTGTGCCATAGACTTGGTCTTGGCCCCTACATGAGCTGAAGAGAAAAACAAAGGAAGACAAGAACCTTGCTGCAGAAAACAACAAAAACAGCAAAGAACTTTACATGAAAAAAGTAAAAAAGTAGTTGGCACTATTTGATATTTGATATAAAAAAAACATGTTAAGAATGTGATTAAAAAAAAAAAAAAGATCACAAACCCAGCCTGTATGTGAAACTGGATGTGTCATTACGAAGAGATGAATAGAAAGTTAAAATCTGCATCTGTATCTACATATGCATTTGGGATACCACTTTCTTTCCTTGTTCTATTCATTTGAGTGACTGTGGTAGTTCATGTCAAATGGGTTTTTTTAAAAAAGTGTTTTCTGGCAATGTTAAACAATCCTGTAAGAAAGGATAAGGATATGGACCAAAATATTGCCTATTTTCAACCATTTTATATCAGCTATACAATTTTAAAAGTGGACTCTCAAATTCAGTCAATCAATCAATCAAACTTTATTTGTATAGCATCTTTCATACAGGTTAATGCAGTTTGAAATGCTTCACAGATGACTGAAAAGCCGATAGTAAGACAGAAAAAGTGTACTGTAATAGCATGAAAGACTAGAAATGATACATATACATATAAAAATGATGACAATGTAATACAGTAAGATAGATTTTAAAAGCTATTCAAAGCACCTTCAAAGCTAATACTACTATACTAATAAAATAGAGTTAGGTAAAAGGTAGACTAAAACCTAATTAAAATATTTTTTAAATCAATGGAAGGGAAAAATAACATGAATAAAATAACAAAATAAAAAATGACAACATAGACAGAATAAAACAATAAAAAAGTAAGTATATAATAACTATAAACCATACTTAATAAAAAAAAGTCAGGCTGAAGATTTAAGATTTTAACACTTCAAGCTACTCTCAGGCCCTCAGGCAGACTGTTGTAGCAGCTCGCAGCATAAAAAAAAAGCTGCCTGCACTTTGCAGTAACTAACACACTTGTGCCAGAGGACGTAAGGGGCTGTACTGTGTCATACACTGTAAGCATGTGAGGCATACAGTATGTGCTGGTGCAAGAGTGCCAGTGCTTGAAAAGCAACTAAAAAAAATAAAAATAAAAATAGCAATATAGAAACTGACAGACAACCAGTGTAAGGACTTAGATGTAATGTGTGACAGCTGGAATGTATTCGGTCCTTCTGCTCCTGGTCAGATTCAGAGTTCTGAATCAGCTGTAGCTGATTTATAACATCTTTGGACCTGATAGCAGAGCATTATAGTAGTAGTAGTAACCCTGCTCAATATGTAAGCATCCATAAGTTTTTCTGTGTCACTCAGAGAGAGAAATGGTCGCATTTTAGTTATATTTTTGAGGTGGGAAAATGAAGATTTGGAGACAAACCCCACATGAGCCTTAAAGTTCAGATTTGAATTGAAGACCACACCAAGGTTTCATGCTTACTGAAACCAGTTTCTCTCTCTGAGCTTTAGAGCCTATGACTAAAATTTCAGTTTTATTTTGGTTGAACTGTAAAAAGTCTTGCGACATCCAGATCTTAACATCAAAAATATATCTCAACAGGGAATCAGTTAGTCCTGTATTATCAGGAGACACGGCCATATCAAGTTATGGGTCAGTATAACTGGAAAGAGATGTTGTGTCTCCTGATGACATCACCAAGGGGTAACTAATACAGATAAAAAAGAAGTGGCCCTAAAATCGATCCTTATGGAACCCCACAGGTTATTTTGAGAAGAGGTTATTTTCAATTTCAACAAAGAACTCTGTCTGAAAGATAAATAAACAACCAGTTAAAACAGACTTACTGTTGAGAGACAGAATCCATACCTGTAGGGGGTGTTGGAGGAGGCTGTTGGCAGAGTCTGTGTCCACAGTGGCACAGGTGTTTCAAATGATCAGAAGCTGAGACACTGTGGAGAATGTTTGCAGTTAACATCCGTGAACCCAGGCAGCTGGGGTGTAGTCCATCTTTTCTATATGAGGAACGTTTCCAAGAGATCAAAATTGTCTATATAAAAACGCCCATGTGTGGAACAGTGTGAATGGAGCCATGTATGCAAGCTGAGAAGTCTATGGCGCAATGTAGGAATTGGACCAGAGCTAAAGAATCTTTTCCCACGGTGGCCTTTCAGCAAGTTAAAAAGAAGGCTAAAATCATGTTTCAGCAGTTCAGACTGCTGGAGACTGATGTCGTTTGTACCAACATGAATCACAAGCGTAGTTGCTGTGGAATGGTTTTCTAAAAGGTTGGGGATTTTTTCAGTCAAATCCCTCACAGTGGCTCCAGGAAAGAACAAGGTTTTTGCAATTTTTTACAGACATCCCTGATGATGAAATCACTGATGATCAGCATTGTCGGAAAGGGGGATGTCATTACTGGACTTTTGGAGGGAGTGATGATTCCAGGTGTAACCCTCCTGCAAAGCAGAACGATGATCCGCCAGGAGGGATGAGGCCCAGGGAAAGCACCTGTAAAAATAAATAAAAAAATGAATACAAATATTTTCAACTTCATAACAATTGGTAAGCAAATCCATTTCTATAGAAAAGAGGTGATAAGACTCACATAACGATGCAATTCTTCCTCTGAGCACTTGTGCAAGTTCCATCACCAAGGCTGCTGTTTTTTGCCAAACAGTAACACAGTTACATTACCTCTAATCTGCAATAGACTTTTGCCAAGCATTTATAATATCTGTGAAATCTAGGCAAGTGTGCTCCTTACCAATAAATATGATAGCTAACCCATGGGTGACTGATTTAGGAGCTGTCAAAGGAGCCAAAGGTGAAAAGACAGGTGAAAACAACAAACAGTACATTTTATTCAGTAGTTCAGTATCTGGGTATTAACTAGTTAATATCAAGCACACGACCGGGCAGCACTCCAAATGCAGAACTCAGACACAATCAAAGTTCAGGTTCTTTATTCCAAGCAGTCCAGAAGTCCAGTACACGAGTAGGCAGTCCGATAAGGCAACAGTATCAAAAGGGAACAGGCAAAATCCAAAATCAGGTAATCAGGCAACAGTCAGAAACACAAAAAGTCAAGACAGGAAACAATGCTGGAAAGCTGACAGGAGGGACAAGACAATCTGGCAACTGACAAGAGGAAGAGACACTAACTAAATACACCTAGACAAAGAGATAACGAGACACAGGTGAAACACATTAGGGCGGGGACAGTAATCAAGACGAGGAAGTAAAGAGAACTGGAATAACCAAGGAACAGGAAACAGGAAGACAAGACCAAATACCAAAATAAAACAGGAAAACATTCAAACCCTGACAGTTAACTAGTGAATAGCACAGACTTACCATCTGTAACTTTAAGATTCACCTCTATGTATGGGTCAGGGCCAATCCTCTCCAGTCCACATATGTTTGTGTTAAGAGTCTGATATCTGGAGATTGGTGAAGGTCACAGATAAACCAGTTGCGCTGTTGTTTATGTATATTCTATTCTTGTTTTTAGTTTCTCCAGATGCTGCTTTGATGATGATGTGTAGTTCTCTCTCGCATGGACTTTCACAAAGATACTTATCATAAGATTTAACATCAGTCAACCAAACATCCCAGCTGGAACATGTAAATGTTACACCTTGCCCAACATGACCCTTTATGTAGAGAGGCTGCATCTGCAGAACAGTCAGAGCTAATGGAAATTAAGGGAAAAAAAGTGAAATTGTCAGATTGTCATAATGGTGATAAACAGAATAAATGCAGTTCATCAGTTTGTAGTGGCTACATGTTTGCATGAGCTACAGCAGGGCAGAGAAGAAGAAATAACTCACCAGATAGGAGACAAGAGTAAATGTAGACTTTTGTCATAGTGACAAAAACAACAGAGCAAAAAACAACAGCAGACGTATTAAGTCTTTTTACATTTTCTTCCCTTTCCTTTTTGGAGGTCAAAGCTCCTCCCTCATCCCCTTTCAGAAAGGAAGAAGAAAGGAAGTTTTGACATTAAGGTATGTACTAATCTAATTACTTCAGCGTTATAACTTCCTCTTTTCAGTTAATATATTTCATTACTTTTCATTTTCTGATATTTAAATATGATGATGGATCATCTTTTTCGTAAACAGTTTTCCTGTAAAGGAGTCAGGCCATACAGCCTTGTTCATTCCACAAGTTGTGTCTACAAGCCCTTTAACTCATAGACCTTCCTGCCCTAATTTTTCCAGCTGTTCCATAATCTCATAATCAATGTGATCCTCTAAAACTCACTCTTTCATAATCATTCAGTGCACCATAGTGTAACTCTTGAATAACATGACCCCAGGTCTTCATGGTGGGCAGGAGGTCGAGTGGCTCAGGCCCTACCAATGTTTGGTGGCACCTGTATGTCAGATGTTTTCATGTATCCATATTTTTCATTCACTCAAATTTTCCATAGAATCATTTTACTATTACTTTCTATTACTGCTACTTTCTTAGGCAGTAGCTGGAAACAGATATCCCATACACTTTCTGAGTTTATAGACTGAACATCAGCACCATACAGGGCAGCAACATCCTGAGGATGCAGTACTAGATCACACAGATCATCGGGACATTTTAAACTTTTATTGTCTCTCCACATCACTGAACTCCTTCAGGATACCATCCTTCACTCTGGAGCCACAACAAAAAGATTTTATTTGTCATGACCAAAATTTCTAATTTCCATAATTCTCTGTGGATAATTAAACTAAGTACAAGATCAGTGCTCCAGTTGGGGTAACAGCATTATTTTGGGAAGTCATCAGTTTATGCATTCAGAAACAGATAATTCCTTTTTCTGATTAGTAGCATTATTGTAGCATTTTTGCATGGTTGCTAACATCAAACAGCAAACTTAATCAAACATGAAAATAAGCAGAACTGTAGCTAAAACAGAACTGTTGCTGCATGTCATTATACAGAGAACATGGTGTAAAGGCTTTTGACTGGCTTTTTGAACTTTGTAAAGGAACACACACAATCCTTTGTGGTGTGCCTGGGGAGCCACACAATCACACCTTTCTTGTTTTGCACATCCTAGACCACCTTGGGACATTCTGGCAGACACCAGCCCTCACCACACTAACTGCTAATTCAGTCCTCCCACATCAAGACATTTCACAATTGCACCTCTGGTTATGAAATGACCAACAATCTGTTGGCCTTTCATGGAAATAGAGCACCTCAACTCCACCTCTCCACCATCATTCTGCCTTTTTCCATTTCATCTCCTCTCTCCTCCTTTCTTCTCTCATATGTAGTGATTAACCAAACCATTCTACTCTCCTCTGTAATGTGTCTCAAAGTGTGTTGAGGAAATGAGAGAATATTATCTCCATCTTCTCCTGGCTTTGACAGTGCTTGTCATTAAAATACACACTTTAAATGCCAGGCCTCTGCTTCGTGAGTGTGTGTGTAGTGGTGTCATAGATAACGAGAGGTTTGTCAGGGAAGCTCTGAATGCTGCCACTTGATACTGCTTCATGATGAAGCAGTGAGTAAAGGGACCATATGTCTTTTTAAAATCAATAATGTAATGTCTAATTTATACTGTATATCTTCTAAGATGCTGTCCACACGAAGAGCAGCAAAATCACCAAATCCCCTCATGAACAGTAATCTTACCTGGTAAATGGAAATGATTATGTTATGATTCCTGTCTCAACCCTGTTTACGTTGGCCATTCCGCTTCTGTTCAGTATTTACTCTGTGAAGCTGTTTTGTCCATTGTGCATTACAGATTAGTCATCTGTCAAGATTTGTTTGTTTTTACTCTTTGTTTATCCTGGATGAAGACCATTCACTTCGACTATTTTTATCCATATCTTCCTCCTTGCCCTGGCTGCAGTGCTCTTCATTTTTCTCGCTCTGGGTCCGGTCCATTGTCGTCAAATTCACTTTCATGCTGACAATTGATTTCCACATTATCTTTCCCTTGTGACATGTCCTTCTCGTCCACTTCGCTAGCTGTCTCAATCTCCTGTATTATTCACTGTGAGGTCCTCTGAGCTCTCAGCCTTTTGCTCACATTGCTGGATACCACTGACAACTTGTAAATGTGAAGATGGTGCTGGTGGCTCCTCCACTATTTATAAGTCAAATTGTGAAGAGGTTAGTGCAGGTTTCATTCATTGTTCTGTTTTTACATAGCCACACAGTCTTTTGCCTCCTGTCACACTTGAGGTATCTGACACAGCAAAGAATATGTTTCACATTAAAAATAGTCAAATTGGTCATTTTAAGACATTGAAGGCTCTACACTAACATTCACTTGGCAGTAAAATTCAGCACTGTCTTCACAAGTTATCTTTTATTGATGAGTAAGTTCACCCAAATCATAAAAAAGTATTTTTCTAGTATTGTCTGTCTCCACCTCTATGCGGCTGAGGTCAAATGAGTTTTGGTTGCGGAGCTGCCTGTTACTCTAGATGAGTCATTAAAAAACCATAAAACCATGTAAAAAAATTTTGATTTAGTATCATTTAACCACTTATTACACACACTGAAGTTAGCAGAACAGTGTGTGGACATGCCAAAATCACGTACATCCAAAGAAAAAAAATGGTATAAATGAAGGAAACACATTTAAGAGACATATTATTGTACTGATATGTGTCACTTGGTCACTTATAATAAGACCTCAGAGTTTAATTATTCTGCTACATTGTCATGATGACTGAGTGATTCTGATGAGGACACCAAAGGCACTTTATAGTGATATTGACTCCACAAACACTTTGTTTCCCTGTCTTATTTACCACACTGTAAACAAGACAAGGAAGCAAAGTGTTTATAAGAACTAACATTAACCAACATTAACATAACCATCTATGACAATACTGAGAATATAGGAAGAAGAGGTTAGTTAATGAGCCATCCCACCGTTTTCTGTCATGTAGCTTAAGTCTTGTTAGTGACCTCCTCACTACAAACCATACTGCCATCTAAGAAGCTTTTTAAAAAAGCTTTGCCTCAGGAGGTTCTTAATAAATCATTATAGCTTCGTTGTCCACCTAGCTAACTAAGAAATTAGGCTCTATGTTTACTAAGTCACAAAGGAAGTCAAGTCTCATTATTTGAGCTGATGTGATAGATGAGCTCTCTATGGATTTTGCAGCAAAAAACCTTTAAGATATTACAAATGGATGCAGTGTTTCTTATCCAATTTGCCAATTCATTGGTTTTAAAATTTGCAAGATTGAATGTGCAAATTAAACTCTCCATGGATACTATTACTGCTCTCTCTATTGTTGCGAGGAAAATTCTGTGGGTTTTAATTTATGTCAGTGGACAAGAGTCACTTTTGGTCAAGACTAATATGGACTGCTGGGGTAAGTGATCATGTTTGTGTTCAGAGCACAAAGTGTCCAAAATGGAAAGCTATCTAAATGTAGAGAGACAGTGAAAAATTGTACATTTTGTCAGGATGTCATAACTGTCTTAACTCATGATGTAACTGCACATTCTGTAGTGTTTGATGCTGATGCTCTATATAACCACTTTTTCACGTATACCTCAGAAGCAAAGGACAACACGTTTTTCTTCCTTATATTGTAAATGCAACAAAATTCCAAAGAATTCATCTTTATGGGAGGAACAACAGTGCTGCTGCAGTGTGATAAAAACCACTCCTGGATAAAGAGACCACAGTTGGCAAAGTCTAGGAACTTGAAAAAAAGAAGTTGGAAAACTGTAAAATGAAATGATGTGAAATTATGTGTGGATGGGTGCTGAACACAGAGAAGGTCTGTAGTAAAGGAGGGAATTGCGGCTCTCTTTTATAAAGTTATCCCATTACTGTCAACAGGCCTATGGGTCAATGGACACATTTTGAATGACAGTATAATAAAGTACTAGCCTTTGAGTGCTTTGCACAGAATCTTGATAGGAAAGCATGCACTTGGATGTGTGTGTTTACAGGAATTTGTGTTATAAAAGAGTGAGAAAAGAAGGACACAGAAAGACAGAAGTGAGAGAATGAGAAAACATGCTAAATCGATATAAAC